>NC_041403.2:147803972-148076472 GCF_900747795.2 Erpetoichthys calabaricus
TCAAAAGTCAACATGAGCTTAGACATTTAACTAATTTGAATTATCAACAGGCAACATGCCTGTGAAAGCCGTGAATGCTGGATCTATCATAAGCTTGCCAAAAGTGGACATAGCAACGGGTGCACCATACTGCCTCTCTGCTTTCTGAATGAGTTTTTTTTGATTACAGGTTGTGATGACATACAAGGTGTCAAGGATTATTGTGAGAAAAAGGATCTTGACATGATGAGAGCCAAAAATTGTAGTCAAAAAATAGAGGGCAAGAGTCAAAATGCCTTGACTGAAACTTTTATATATATTGTGACGTGTGAGTCCCTGCCTTGGCAACCCAAAACACGAGGCTGAGTCTCAATACTTTAGCAAAACCAATTTTATTCCGCTTGAAACAGGAACAGCACGCGGTTATTTATTGTAGCGGGATCTGCCACTCTTCTAGACACAGACACAGCAATCAGGCAGGATCGTGGCCAGGTTAGTGGCCAAGTAATAATGTTCCCTGCATTTATAATGTTCCATTCATCATCCATCGACGATGGTGCTTACAGCACAATTGCGGTCGCATCAGACTTGTTTTTGTGATGAGCCTCTGCAGCGCCTGGAGCCTGCAGTTGCCCCGTTGACGGATAAACTGTCTTCCACAGACACAGAGATTGTGCTTCGGGATGCTGTTTGGCATGGAGTTCCAAAAGAGTTTAGAAACCTTACAATATATAACATATATATTTCTGGTTTTTCTACCAGATTCATTTGTACTTTTGGTTATGATTCTTCAGCTAAGTGACCTTTGCTTGCTTTGATCGTCTCTTGTCAAGCTTTGTCTAACTAATCCTCATATGTGAATCCTTTTCACACCAACCAGATTCGGCCAACACCTCCACTCTTCTTATCCTGCTCTCAGAAGCAAGCTATCCATGAGTGTCGGCCAAATATGCTGGTGCCACATAGACTCCAATACCAAAATTCACATTTCAGTCCCTGGCACTGAGTGGCCTGTGGCTGCTCAATAAATCCAGTGTTCTCTCCAGTAATAGGAGGGTGCAGGTCCCTGTTTTTGATTGGTATGTGTGTGTTATCGTTCTTTCATCTCCACGTTTCCTGTACTCCTTTAACATGTTTTTCTTCTTTCAGACCAGATACCTGTGATTATGGAGATAATTGTGTTTATGCCCATTCCAAGGATGAACTGCAAGAGTGGTACATGAGAAGGAGAACTGCACATAAGAAAAGAAGAACCTATGAAGAACACGGTCTGCTGTCCTATAGAGAGAGGCTGCTGGATGAGTACAGGAACTGCGGCAGCGAAGTGCTAATAGTGAGATGTGTATTTGTATTCTGTCTCTATTCAGCAAGTTATTTTTTTAATGAAATTAATAATTATACCTCATTACTTTTAATATAATTGGATTTAGGGCTAAGACATTTGCTCGTACTAGGATATTTTGAGTTTGGAGTACCCTTAAGGCTTAAGGCCATGTCTGTCATGTACTTTCAAAAATTGCCCATTAGAGGAGGAAAAACATTGTCAAAACCCCAACTAGACGCTAAAAAGGGCCTTGAAAGATCTTTAAAATATAAAGGTTTATTATTACAAAAGGCTTTGCAAGCAGAAAGCTACGAGGAGCACAAGGGGATGTCTGAAGAGGCAAGGGAAATACAGCAAACAAGTCCCTAATCAGAATCTGCAAATTGTGGTCATAAAACTGAACAGAGGTTAAAAAAAATCAATAAACATAGTCTCAATACAAAATCCAAAGACACAGTTGACAACAAAGAGGAGAAAGGGAGAAGTTGGGGACATGCGCGTTGCTGCACCCACCACATGGCAAACTGAGATCCGAGTGCAGCCGTGCAGCAGGTGACACCTCAGCACCACATTGAACTGAGTGAGGTTTTTTATGGTGGCTGGAGTGCCAATCCTGGCACCAATCCCCACGTTTTCCTGCAGGTTGAAGGGTCTACCTACAGGGATAGATGCAGGTTAACATCATACCCAAGACGGAGTGATTGCAAGTTAAGGGCTTTGCTCAGGGGCCCAATTGAGTAGAGTCACTTCTGGCATTTAGGGGGTTTGAAGTGGCAACGTTCTGATTGCCGGCACAGATCATTAGCCTCAGACCCACCACTCTGCCCAAGGAGAGAACAAAGCACAGGTTCAAACAATCTAGAAAATCTACAAAAGTAAAGCATAAGGCACAGTAAACTCAAGAAACCACTCCAATCCCTAGTGCTTTTGAAATGAACCGCGAGGAACGATGGGAAGCCCTCCACCGGCTGAGATCGGCTGGTGGCCCTGCCCCTTGGGAACCACCCACAAAACACAAGGGACATAAGCTAGGCCTTTACCTGTTACAAAGAAAAATGTACATAAGAAACAAAAGAAACATTAATACAAATAAATAATACAAAATTAGACAAGACAGACCAGAAACTTGACTTGGAACACCAGCCAGGGGAGAAACTTTCAGTTGTAGCCTTCATTTACAATGAATCTTAACAAGTCAGAGGCAGTCATGGTACACTCCTGTGATGCCATTCATGTAGTCTGACATGCCCAGCAACTCCCAACTAGTTTGCAACTTGCTCTGTCAATTTTGACAGGTTTGAGTTTGTTTTTAGTGGTTGGGGTGCGCTTCCACCCAGAGCTCCAATGCATTTAATGCAGCAATAAGGAATGAGAGATGCCGTTGTTTTGAACTTCACACACAGATGAGAAGCTTGTCTGCCTGATGTGTCATGTTTTGCATGCCATGACATAACAGAAAAAAGGGGCAGCTGAAGTTGCAGCAGTTGTTAACAGTTCATACAGCACTGGTTCGGTCAAGCAGCTCACTCCTGACAGCAAGGGGCGATCATTACTGTGCTGGAAAGTCGCCATTCAGCCACTAAATCGGACATGCCCAGAGATGTTCAGTTATTTAAAATCGACATGTTATGGTGACAAGAAGAGCCACTGCACTCAGTACAGGTATGTCTGACATACCCAGTAACTAGAAGTTGTGTAAAGTGACATCGGCATTTGGTGCAAAATCATTTGACTTTCTGGTGTTTTGATGTTTTTCTTTGCTTACTGCTGTAGAGAAAAGCCAAGCAAAATGACACCTTTTATTGGCTAACTAGAAAGATTACAATATGCAAGCTTTTGAGGCAACTCAGGCCCCTTCTTCAGGCAAGATGTAATCATGTAATTTGCTTACTGCTGCAAATTTTGGATCTCTTATCTTCTGGTCCTTTTCCAAACAAAATACTGCTGCTTTGTCAATTGTGTCAGAACAATGTTATGATTTGATTTTGTTCATTTTGTTTCATTTTACCTTGAACATTTTAGTACAAAATCTTAATTTGGTTGCTGTCTTTTGTAAAAAAAATCTTATTTAGAGATGTTAAAATATTTTTCTTTTCACAATGCCATTTTGTTTTCTGTGGGCGCTGCCTTTTTGGGCTTTTTGTACCGTTGCTAGCTACTAATTTAACATCGAGACCTGTGATGTCATGGATTAGAACAAGAGGGCTGCAGTGGCTGCAGGTTTTCATTCCAACCCTTTTCTTAATTAGTGACCTGTTTTTGCTGCTAATTAAATTCTTCTGAATGAATTTTAATTTACTTGTTTTTTAAGATTTGTTCCCCCGAATTTCTTCATCGTTCCTCTGAATTGCTTCATTTCTTTCCTTAAATGGCACCCAAACAGAAATGAAGTGAGTGAGCCACCAAAAGACCAACTAAGTCACGGCCTCAAACTCCAGTCAGTTGCTTGATTAGGCGCCGACTCTTGTTGTTCATTAAACCCGTTCTTTAATTCCATGGCTTGTTGCTGCTCTCATTGTGCAATAGCAGACATTTCTGAAATTGCTGATTTTCTCTTTTCTAAGAGTACTGTGAAAATGCTTTGTGGACCTGAGCAGATCAACATTCCTCAGACCTTCACCTTTCTTTATGTTCAGATATTGTATGATGGACACAGTTTGCTACTCATGTTTTGGCTCATTTTCTATATCATTATTGTTTGACTGCTAATTAAGGAAAAAGAAACAATTATGGGGTCTGAGTCTTCAAAAACAAGTCAATTACAGTGAATTCAAAAGAAGTTAATTAGCAGCAAATACAGGTCACTAATTAAGAAAGTGTTAGAATGAAAACCTGCAGCCACTGCGGCCCTCCAGGACTGGAGTTTGAGATCCCTGGGTTAGAGGGTATAAAGGTCAGCTCAAAGATGTCTTGTGTTCTGAATACAAATCTTCAGTGGTGACTGAATTTTGTTTATCAGGCTTCTGGTTTCGAATTTTTCTTCTTCGAGTTTGATTTCTGCTATTTTGAAATGGCTTGATGGCAGATCAGTTTAACTTCCTGGTTTCAAACTTTGCACAGCTTTAGACTATGTTTCATCTTCTAATTCTCTATCATTAAATACCTGCCTCAGTTGTTTCTGTGGCAGAATGAACAGTTATATGTGGACATTGAATAAGCTGGAAAATCAATAGTTTGTTGTTTTTTTTTTGTCTGCCTTGATGACAGAGGTTACATTTTGTGAACAAATTGAGTATTTTCACATAATTCAGATAATATGCACAGTTAGGTCCATAAATATTTGGACAGAGACAACTTATTTCTAATTTTGGTTCTGTACATTACCACAATGAATTTTAAATGGAACAACTCAGATGCAGTTGAAGTGCAGACTTTCAGCTTTAATTCTGTGGGGTGAACAAAATGATTGCATAAAAATGTGAGGCAACTAAAGCATTTTTTGAACACAATCCCTTCATTTCAGGGGATCAAAAGTAATTGGACAAATTAAATAACTGGAAATAAAATGTTAATTTCTAATACTTGGTTGAAAACCCTTTGCTGGCAATGACAGCCTGAAGTCTTGAACTCCTGGACATCACCAGATGCTGGGTTTCCTCCTTTTTAATGCTCTGCCAGGCCTTTACTGCAGCGGCTTTCAGTTGCTGTTTGTTTGTGGGCCTTTCTGTCTGAAGTTTAGTCTTCAACAAGTGAAATGCCTGCTCAATTGGGTTAAGATCAGGTGACTGACTTGGCCATTCAAGAATTTTCCACTTCTTTGCTTTAATAAACTCCTGGGTTGCTTTGGCTGTATGTTTTGGGTCATTGTCCATCTGTATCATGAAACGCCGCCCAATCAATTTGACTGCATTTAGCTGGATTTGAGCAGACAGTATGACTCTGAACACCTCAGAATTCATTCGGCTGCTTCTGTCCTGTGTCACCTCATCAATAAACACGAGTGTCCCAGTGCCACTGGCAGCCATGCACACCCAAGCCATCACACTGCCTCCACCGCGTTTTACAGATGATGTGGTATGCTGTGGATAATGAGCTGTTCCACGCCTTCTCCATACTTTTTTCTTGCCATCATTCTGGTAGAGGTTGATCTTGGTTTCATCTGTCCAAAGAATGTTTTTCTAGAACTGTGCTGGCTTTTTTAGATGTTCTTTAGCAAAGTCCAATCTAGCCTTTCTATCAGTCTTCTCTTTATTGTAGACTTGGATATCAATATGCCTACCCCCTGGAGAGTGTTGTTCACTTGGTTGGCTGTTGTGAAGGGGTTTCTCTTCACCATGGAAATGATTCTGCGATCATCCACCACTGTTGTCTTCTGTGGACGTCCAGGTCTTTTTGCGTTGTTGAGTTCACCAGTGCTTGCTTTCTTTCTCAGGATGTACCAAACTGTAGATTTTGCCACTTGTAATATTGTAGCAATTTCTCAGATGGGTTTTTTCTGTTTTCGCAGCTTAAGGATGGCTTCTTTCACCTGCATGGAGAGCTCCTTTGATTCCATGTTGTCTGTTCACAGCAAAATCTTCCACATGCAAGCACCACACCTTAAATCAACTCCAGGCCTTTTTTGTCTGCTTAATTGATAATGACATTACGACGGACTTGCCCACACCTGCCCATGAAATAGCCTTTGAGTCAATTGTCCAATTACTTTTGAGTCCCTGAAATGAAGGGATTGTGTTAAAAAAATGCTTCAGTTGCCTCACATTTTTATGCAATTGTTTTGTTCACTCCACTGAATTAAAGCTGAAAGTCTGCACTTCAACTGCATCGGAGTTGTTTCATTTAAAATTCATTGTGGTAATGTACAGAACCAAAATTAGAAAAAAGTTGTCTCTGTCCAAATATTTATGGACCTAACTGTATATGCTCAGGGTGGTGTGATAGAGAGAACATTATTTGTCCCCTAGGGAAATTTGGCTTTTTACAGAAGCTCTTTAAATAATTAAATATATAGATAAATAAATACATATATACACATGCAATATAGTCTGAACACACACCAGAATGGCTAACAATGAAGAAAACAATAAAGAAAGACAAACGTTTGCCTTGGCAGTCACAATCACAGTGAGGCATTATGCAGGCGTATTGCTGTTGGTATAAAGGAGCCCCAGTAGCATTCCTTGTCACACTTCTGCTGAATGGTGCTTTGGCTGCAAGTCCTCAAGTGTTCGTGTGTCAGAGACAAGATTTGCAGCATTGTTCATAATGACATTCAGGTTTGTTTTAATTCCCTCCTTCGCTACGACCTCCGGGAGGTCCCATAACTGAACCTGCTCTTTGTATGAGCTTGTTAATTAGGTGGGCCTCTCTTGAAGTGATGTTACCAGTCCAACCTATCACAGTGTAGAAAATCATACTGGCCATTACAGGGTTATAGAAGATGTGAAGGATGTCACCACCCACATTATGGGACCAATAAAGACCAGTCCAACCAGTCATTGATGTAGACCCCCAAGTTCTTGTAGTCATAGACCACTTCAACATCCACTCCTTGAATAGTGACTGGAAATAAAAGCTCTTTGGTGCGATGAATGTCAATAACCAGTTTATGGTTTTGCTGATGTTGAGTTGCAGACAGTTCTGTCTGCTCCAAGAAACCAAGTTCTCCACCTGACTCCTTACACTCTGTCTCACCCCTCCTTATGAATAACAACAACAATAACATTTATTTCTATAGCACATTTTCATACAAATTATGTAGCTCAAAGTGCTTTACAAGATGAAGAAAGAAAAAAGAAAAATAAAAAATATAAAAATAAGATTAGGCAAAACTAAGTAACAAAGAATAAAGTATGGTCTGAAGGCCATGGAGGACAGAAAAAACAAAAAACAAACTTCAGAGAAAAAAAAAAAAACAAAATCTGTAGGGGTTCCGAAGCCACCTCATAAGTGCAGGATAATCTGAGAATTTCTGCATGTGACATGAGCTGGTGTTATATTTAAAGCCTGAGGTGTACGAAGTGGAGAGAAAAACAGACAGGCCTTGTTGCTTGTGGCGCTCCTGTGTCGCTCACATCCACATCAGAAACACAGTCCTTGTGTCTCACAAATTGTGGTCTGCCCAACAAAGAGTCCATCATTCAGGACACCACAGGCTCATCCACCTCCATATCTCTGAGTTTACCCCTTAGCAGGGATCAATCAATCAATCAATTCAATCAATCAATTCAATTTTATTTGTCATTCAGCAGAAAATCCAAGATGTGCTGCCAAACGAAAATACGATGCACAAGACATTAATAAAAACACATAGTTAAAATCAATTACATTAAATTAAAAGTGCAGAAAGATTCTGATTAAAGATGCACACAAATTCTGATTAGAAGTGCATAAAAATTTCTAATTAAAAGTGCATAAGAGTCTAAATTGAAAATACATAAAATTCTGAATTAAAAATGCCTACAATAAAATACTAAAATTCTTCGTTTAAAAGACGAACGGCAGTAGGAAAAAAACAGTTTTTAAACCTGGTAGTTCTACATTTCAGGTTGCGGTACCTTCTACTTGAGGGCATGTGGGAAAAGAGTTCAGAGGCAGGATAAGTGGGGTCTCTAGAAATCCACACAGCTCTGGCCAGACAGCATTGTTTTGCCAAGTCTTGTACATTAGGCAACAGGGCTCCAATGATCCTCTCCGTCAGCCCTCACCACTTTCCTCAGTGCTTTCCAGTCCGAAGCGCTGCAGCTCTCCTGCCACAGAGAGCTGCTGCTGGTTAGCACACTCTCTATGGTCCCTCTGTAGAAAGTGGTGAGGACTGACTTACTGAGATGGGCCCTCTTTAGCCTCCGCAGAAAGATCAAGCGCTGGTGAGCTTTCTTGATGATGGAGGAGGTGTGCAGGGACCAGGTGAGGTTGTTCGTCACATTGACTCCCAGGAACTTAGTAGACTGCACAATTTCCACAGCAGTATTCTTAATGTAGACCGGGATGTGTATCAGCTGTTTCTCCCTTAAGTCGATCACCAGTTGTTTTGTTTTTTCGACATTCAGTATCAGATTGTTTTTATCACACCATTCCACAAATGACTTCACCTCCTCTCTGTAATCCCCCTCCCCATCACCTCGAATGAGACCCACCACTGTCGTGTCGTCCGCATACTTAATAATTTGCTTTGTGCTGAACTTGGCACAACAATCGTGGGTCATGAGTGTGAAGAGGAGGGGACTTAGAACATACCCCTGTGGAGAACCTGTGCTCAAGCAGATGATATCTGATTTATTCTTTCCTACCCGTACGTACTGTGGCCTATCCATTAGAAAGTCCAATATCCAGTTTTGCAGAGGTATGCTCAGTCCCAATGGGCCCAGTTTGCTGATCAAATTCTGAGGGATGATGGTATTAAAAGCCGAACTAAAATCAACAAACAGCATGCGGACCGTAGCGTCTCTATTCTCCAGATGTTCCAACGAAAAATGGAGTGCAATAGATATGGCATCCTCTGTGGCACAGTTGGAGCGGTAGGCGAATTGGAGTGGGTCAAATGAGGAGGGTAGGACAGAAGTAATGTGATCCTTGATCAGCCTCTAGAAACATTTCATCACTATTGATGTTAAGGCTACAGGGCGATAGTCATTCATGGTTGTGACTATGGGTTTTTTCGGAACCGGGATAATTTCTGAGTTTTTAAAGCAAGATGGCACAACAGCCTGACACAGAGAGATGTTAAATATATCCATAAGGACATGTGTCAGCTGCTCCGCACATCCTTTGAGTACGCAACCTGCTATCTGGTTTGGTCCCGCAGCTTTCCTTGGATTAATTCTCCTCAAAGTCCGTAGAATATCATCCGGTTCCAGACACAGTGCCTTCTGATCAGGATGGCTGGATGGTATTGAAGGCACTGGAGAAAACAAAAAAAAAAACAGAATCCTCACAGTGCTGCCAGCTTTGTCCAGTTGAGAATAAGCCTTATGGAGCAGAGAGATAATCACATCCTCTACTCCAATCTTTGTCAGATAGATAAACTGCAGCAGGTCCAGGTAGTCTACCACAAGAAGACTCATATAGTCCAGGACCAGTCTCTCAAAGGTCTTCATGATGTGAGACGTAAATGTCTGTAGTCATTAGATTAAGAGGTGCCTACCTTTTTTGGAACAGAAACAATTCAGGATGTTTTCTGCAGCAGCGCCACTTTATGGAGCCTTAGGGACAGGCCGGACAGGTGACAGAGGACACCATAAAGTTGTGCTTGGAGTCTTTGAAGTTGAATGTAATAGTGACAAAATGAGCATGATTTATAGTTGGAAGTTTTTTTTTTTATTTCAGATACTGGTTTTCCTTTTTCTGTCATGTGTTGCTTTTGTTTAGCAGCTTTCCTGACTGCTAGTTGAACAACTCCACGTTGTACATACAAAGTTTCTAAGACTTTATCACCTCACCTTCAGATTGTGTTCTGATGTTGTTTGGCACTGTGTCAGTTTGAAACTACACTGAAAGCTGTGATGGTGAAGCTGCTCACGCCTCCACCTGCAGACTGGACCCCCTATTGTTACATCATCCCACTAACTGATATGTAATGGAGTTTGTTCCTCCTGACACTTCTGCAAGGCACCTCTCATCATTTATAAGCAGTGCCTAACAACATGATGACATTACAATAACTTCTGTCTTTTTGTTGTGCTAATAGTGTTTTAGTGATCCACTGAACAATTTGACAGCAAATTCTTTTTAAGTGTAAAACGATAAGATAAACATGTGTCTTTGTCCTGAGGCACAATTTCAGAATCCTTTTGGAAGCTCAATAGATATTTTGGCAGATTTAAAAGTGGTCTGTTTTTCTCAGAAACACTGAGGTATATAATAGTCTCTGAAGTATTCATGTATGATTGGCATTGGAGATCTAGGTGCTCATCTCACAAGAATCCATGCTCTTGCTGCTCTTGCTGCTTCTGAAGAAGAAACACATCCATTCCATAGTAAGAACCTTCTGCAAACATATTTTTCAGTTTGTATGGAGAGACTGTTAAGTTTCATTACACCTGTGCACTTTGCACATCTCTCCATTGCTAATAAGTTCCCATGGAGTTTGTGTTTTTCAGTTAGGTATGGAAAAACTATTTCCATTTCATCTACCACTCCCTGGATGATTTGCATCTAGCTGATGTTTGCTATCTCTGCATTTCCTGTTTCTCGCTCCACCGTCACATGCCAGTATACACCACATGTCATTTTTATGGCTTATACTAGTTATTGTTCAGCATGATTTCAGGCTTTCTCCAATGACAGCTGGTGTAATGTTTATGTTATGTATGCCTCTAGATCAATATGTAACACGCCGTCACAGAAGTGTTTAGGGTTAAACACAATGCTGAAGGGCAGTTGGTTAAAGAAATAACAATTCAAATTGTGAGATTAAACTTGCCAGATAATAATAATAATTCTTTGCATTTATATAGCACTTTTCTCACTGCTCAAAATGCTTAGCAATTGCAGGTTAAGGGCCTTGCTTAAGGGCCAAACAGAATTGAGTCCCTAATGCCATTAACGGGATTCGAACCAGCAACCATCCAATTGCCACTGCAGATCCCTAGCCGCAGAGCCACCACTCCACCCCAGATAATAGGATGAGTGTTTCTTGCAAACTTTATTTATCTCTGTTCTCAATGAAAACAAGAGATTACTTTTTTTTAGGCCATCAATATAAACTATATGGGGTAGCATATCAAAAAATATAAGCTTTTAGGTGGAATATTCTTTTAGGACACACATAAACAGAAGTATGCAGGAATAAAAGTAGGCATTCTGCACCTTTGCCACATACTAATCTTTCAATCACAAATGTAAATTGATTTAACACACAGCAAAGTAACAATTTTGACTTCACTGTGCCCGAATTTATTAACGGTTGTTCTTGCGTGTATGGTACAAGAAGAGGGTTTCAAACCACATCCTGCTTGTAGCTTCAATCTACCACATATTACTTATTAGAAAGACTAGGGCTTACTTTGCTCACTTCGGGCCCTACGCGCTAGTCATTTCCTGCAACGAATCGTGCTGTGCTTTTGGATAAACACAAATATCAGCTCTGTCTTTGGTATCTCCGTCTTTCGAAACTATTATCGCTGACAGCTCGTCACATGTTGGTTTATTATATATGCGATTCTGATCTTTCAGATTCATACAGAAATCCAAGAAAACTTCTTTGTCCTTGTTTTTCAGAAAAATTTAGTGTAAAGTGCAATAATAATACGTCCGATCGTTTTAACTCTTTCAATTCCATGTTGCATCGCTTCTCCGTGATCATAAATATAAACCTGACCGAATTGTGGTTTATTTGAAATTAAACTTGTAGTAGCTCTGTCATATCACATATATCCATATATTCGATCTCTTTTCTCTTTTCTGTTATTTCACCGAGTAATAATTTCCATTTGTTAGCCCTAAAGCAATCTTTACTATCAGTTTTTTGAGACTTTCGAATTTTAGTACTTTCATAATCTCTAACCTGCACTGCATGTGCATTGCGCCACCATTTTTGGACCTCTTTACAACGTTCTAGTTTGTCTTCTACTCTTTGTCTTTTCTTCTTCTACTCTTTGTCTTTTATTTCCGCCCCTGCTTGGACCTGTTAGATTTTCAATTCATCTCTTGGCACAAAGTCTCATCTCGCGAGATGTGAAATTATCTCTCTGAAAAAGTCTTGTCTTGTCCCAACATTTTTTATATAATAGAGAGACTCTTTCTAGGCTTAATTTTCCATGTTTCAAAAAAGATAAGAAACAGAAAAATTTACAATGGAATGGTTCTTACACTTCTCCTGTGTAAGTTACACTTCACTCAACAGAAAATTCTACAATAAAACACAACTAATATGGATTCAAATACATTAACTTATATAAAATTTATTATGTACACAAATAAAAGTAGCGTAAAATAAACATGAAATTGAATCAAATGAATAACTTTAATAATATTTAATTTGAAATTAAAGACAGGGACAAATGAAATAGACAATCTACACAGACAGAAAGGTTCATACACTGGGAGACTTAATGCCTCTGTGCATGTCGACTTTTACAGATCTAGGGGTGTGTGTGTGTGGGCTGTGCGCACGTGCGTGTGTATGTGTGAATCTTCACATATAAATTTATTTAAACAAGCACAAAAGTCTCTCTCACAACTGTGAAATATCTTTCTGTGTGTGCGTACATGTATATTTGAATAAATTATGTAGCTCAAAAAATTACAATCTAAAATCTACTGCCGAAAATTGTAATTTTAAGACATGAAAGTCAAAATTGATTTTCCACAGGCACACACATACAGACTCTATGTGAAAATCAACTTTTTTCAAAATATTGAACACCTTACAATAAGTATCTGAACTTAACTCAATACTGAATTTTTGGCACCTCTTCACCAATATTTACAAAGAAAAACTATTACCTTTCACATTTACACGAGCAGGGTCAAATGTCATGATAAGAACCCCTGGAAAAACAAGGAGTTTCTAAGGGATAATGGATTATAAAGTATCTATCTATCTATCTATCTATCTATCTATCTATCTATCTATCTATCTATCTATCTATCTATCTATCTATCTATCTATCTATCTATCTATCTATCTATCTATCTGTCTGTCTGTCTGTCTGTCTGTCTGTCTGTCTGTCTGTCTGTCTGTCTGTCTGTCTGTCTGTCTGTCTGTCTGTCTAATTAACAAATTCTAAAAGTCAGGCACTTCGCCACATGTGTAACTATGATATGCTAATCCAAACCCTCTGGTAGGCTTGTCTGCATGCATTGAGCTTTCCCAAACATTCCTGTGCCCACCCTCAGCAGCCTGCTCCATTGAGTCAATCCCTGGACTAGTACCTGTGATATCCTGCCAACTCCGCCGTTGTAGTCTCTCATCTGCTTTACATTCACACAGTACCATCCTCACAGAGGTCTGCTCCAAACTTGCTACTTTCTAAGAAGAATAATTAAAGAACACAAATGGTGAAAATAGGCAGCAATGAAAGGAGATAAAAATAGGCTTAACACTTTGAACATGAGGTACAAGTATACAACAACCAAGGGTGTATTTTGAATAAATCTCTTGTTTCCAAAAGCTAAACCAGGCCTTGAAAATTGATAACTTAAATGAAGTTGCCCAAGTCCTGTAGTCTTGCAGGAAGACACAGAACTTAGTCCTGAAATTATATTCAGTATAAATGACATGTGACTGGAAACACTGAGCTTGTAGTGGCACCTATTCTGTCTCATAAAACAATGATTCTTATCTTAATGCTGTTTCTATAGAAACAAACGTCTCTCTTTTTATATTTACAGATGGCAGAGCAGCTCGATGATGTTACTGTGTCATGTGATAATAAGATGATAATGTTGTGCAAAGAAAAGGAAACGTTGATGTGGAACTTTACAGTGGAGTCTGAGGTAACTGAATTCTCTCTGTGCTTTTCATATGGTATGCTGTAGAGCAGATGCTTCCCTCGTGCTGTGGAAAAAGCCAAAATAACTTCAAGAGATATCTCAAAATGAATTTCCGATATCTGAAAATGCAGTTTACTGTTTTAAATACCTGAATCATCTTTCCAGATATCTCAAAGTATGTTCCTTACATTTTTAGGTTAGCATTTCAAGATCTCTCAGGTACACTTCCAGATAACTCAGAATAACTTTGTGGCCATTTCAAGATATCTCAAATACATTAGAGATACCTCACATTTGAACCTGAATGTATTTTAGTTTATCTGAAATGCATTTCAAGGTATCTTACTCTGTGTTAAAGTTCCTATTCTTTCATTGGGGTTGCCTGTCTATTTTAAGATATCTTTGGGATATCTCAAAATGAGCAGATATCTGAGCATGAATCAAATTAAAGATATCTGAAAAACATTAGAAGATATTTTGGATAGGCTTCCAGATATCTTCAAATAAAATCCAAACCATTTTAAGATATCTGAAAGGCATTTCAAGATATCTCAAAATTACTTCCGACACATATCCAGGTCTCTTAGATCTTATAATCTTAAAATGCACAGGAAGAACCCTTGAAATGGATTTGAGATATCTTAATATAAACAGAGTATCTTTTCCAGACAGCTTAAAATCTATTCGAGGCACCTTAAAATGCATTTAGGATATCTTGAAATAGATGTGTTTTTAGATATCTGTAATTCATTTTAAGATATCTTAAACGCATTTCCAGATATATTAAAATGCATTTGGAGATATCTCTAAATATTAACATTTACATTTATGTGCTAAGCAGACACTTTTATTCTAAGCAACTTACAAAAGAGGTCAAAATAATTGAGTGAACATCTGTCTGGGGACTGTTTGGGAACAATAGTGACAGGACAAGACAAGGTTAGAAAATTGGTAAACACAAGTGCCGCCCTCAGAATATCAGATAGACGGAAATTTGCAGAACAAGAGAGTCTTGAAATGCTTCTGAAACATGTTGAGGGATTCAGAAGTTTGAACGGAGGTGGGCAGCTCATTCCACCAGCTAGGTGCTGCACATGAAAAGAGTATGGATTGAGATCTGAAGGGCATCACCAGACACCATTTATCAGTAGTCCCGAGTAAGCAAGAAGGAGCGTAAGAACTCACAAGTGTCTCCATATTTATGTCTGCTGTTAATTGGCTTGCCATACTCATCTAGTTGTCTTCTCTTCTGATAAAATGCCTGCAAGCGGTCTGTGACTCATTTCATTTCAGCCCTTTAGTCTGCAATTAAGAAAACCAGTTGTTCATCTTGCTGGCCAATTCTGTATGTATTCAGAGAGAAGTTCAAAATAAGTAGCTAAGTGGTCCCACTCACTGAGAGACATAAAAACGATTTGGGGCAGCCACCCATATGTTTCCTGGCTGCAAATAGAATATTTTTTTAGTACAGATGTGTCCCAGTTTGAGTCCAAAACAGAACTAATTGGTGAGGTTGAGATGGTGGGTATTTATAGTGCAGCAGAGGAAGTGAGGTAATTATGACCGGAACCGGAAGTGGCATCATCAGGTTCGTGACCAGAAGGGGCATCTTCTGGACTGGAAGTGACATCATGGGGGCCAGGCAGAATTTCCCATAATGTGTCTGCAGTGGAAAAAGGGAAAAGATTGGTGCACCTCACCACCCACTGGTCTAGTGTGGAATTACCTTCCTTCAAAGCCTTTAGCTGCCTCCTGTGCGCATGTGTGTGACAAGTGTTACCTGTGTTTCTTGGATACATTGGTCAAACAACACCAAAGTAAATAACAGTACACCCTCCATAAATGTGCCTCTTATTACAGTCCGTAACAGTATAAGGATTGCCGTGTAGCCTTTACATTTTTCAGTTAGAATTACATTAAAGTTATTTATCCACCTTAATAAAAGAACAAATGTGTGGGGTAGCGCTTCTGCCTCGCAGTAAGGAGGCCCGGGTTCGCTTCCCAGGTCCTCCCTGCGTGGAGTTTACATGTTCTCCCCGTGTCTGCGTGGGTTTCCTCTGGGTGCTCTGGTTTCCTCCCACAGTCCAAAGATATGCAGGTTAGGTCGAATGGCGATTCTAAATTGGCCCTAATGTGTGCTTGGTGTGTGGGTGTGTCAGTGTGTGTGTGTGTGTGTGTGTGTGTGTGTGTGTGTGTGTGTGTGTGTGTGTGTGTGTGTCCTGCGGTGGGTTGGCACCCTGCCCGGGATTGGTTCCCTGCCTTGTGCCCTGTGTTGCCTGGGATTGGCTCCAGCAGACCTCCGCGACCCTGTGTTCGGATTCAGCGGGTTGGACAATGGATGGATGGATGGATGTCTGTGTGGGTATCTGGGTATCTGTGTATCTGCGTGTCTGTCTGGTTGTTAGGATTAGGAAGAAAAATTGCAAAATAGGAAAAACATGTAGAAGAAGAGTCAAAGATGAAAAAATGATACTGAAAATAATAAGCAATGGTCTTAAAATAAGAAAATTGGTCTCATTAGCCTATTCTGTTGTCCAGCGTTATATGCTGAGAACAGCAGTGTGGTGGTTTCTTGCATTTGTTCAGGTCACGTGAACGAGGCCTATAGCTGTAATGCTAATGACTGATAACTTTGAGTGGTGGGCAATGGATGAATGAAAATAATGATAATTTGTATTGTATGAGGAAGTCGGGTGTGGCAGAGAAGTATGTAAGAGTTGTACAGGATATGTACGAGGGAAGTGTGACCATGGTGAGGTCTGCGGTAGGAGTGATGGATGCATTCAAGTTGGAGGTGGGATTACATCAGGGATCAGCCCTGAGCCCTTTCTTATTTGCAATGGTGATGGACAGGTTGACAGACGAGATTAGACAGGAGTCCCCATGGACTATGATGTTTGCTGATGACATTGTGATCTGTAGCGATAGTAGGGAGCAGGTTGAGGAGACCCTGGAGAGGTGGAGATATGCTCTAGAGGGGAGAGGAATGAAGGTCAGTAGGAACAAGACAGAATACATGTATCTAAATGAAATGGGGATCAGTGGAATGGTGAGGATGCAGGGAGTAGAGTTGGCGAAGGTGGATGAGTTTAAATATTTGGGATCAACAGTACAGAGTAATGGGGATTGTGGAAGAGAGGTGAAAAAGAGAGTGCAGGCAGGGTGGAGTTGGTGGAGAAGAGTGTCAGGAGTGATTTGTGACAGACGGGTATCAGTAAGAGTGCAAGGGAAGGTCTACAGGACGGTAGTGAGACCAGCTATGTTATATGTGTTGAAGACGGTGGTACTGACCAGAAAGCAGGAGACAGAGCTGGAGGTGGCAGAGTTAAAGATTCTAAGATTTGCATTGGGTGTGACGAGGATGGATAGGATTAGAAATGAGGACATTAGAGGGTCAGCTCAAGTTGGACGGTTGGGAGACAAAGTCAGAGAGGCAAGATTGCGTTGGTACAGAGAAGAGATGCTGGGTATATTGGGAGAAGGATGCTAAGGATAGAGCTGCCAGGGAAGAGGAAAAGAGGAAGGCCTAAGTGAAGGTTTATGGATGTGGTGAGAGAGGACATGCAGGTGATGGGTGTAACAGAACAAGATGCAGAGGATAGAAAGATATGGAAGAAGATGATCCGCTGTGGCAACCCCTAACGGTAGCAGCCAAAAGAAGAAGAAGAAGAAGATCAGAAAATCAAAGCCCCAACACACTAGGCTAGAGTTGCTAAACCAGGTCAATGCCATTGTGACCACAGCCACATTTTCACAGCCATACAGCCTATAAGAATGGTCAGTTCGACGAGCAATGCCAAGAGGAAGCAGTGAAAAAATAGAACTCTATCCAAAGAGGAAAAGGTTAAGGTGAGGATAAGGGATTGTGTGAGCATTATTATAGCAGACCAAATTGACAACACGTGTATTAAATAAAACACATGAGGTCAAACCCTCCTCACTCACGCGCCAGCCTCGGGGTGTGTACCTTACCTCCGCTTAGCTAGAAAATGAGAGAACTACTTAATGGATTTAAATCGTTTTTTTTTCTATAATTTGCTTGAACATTCTGGTTGATTTTGCGACTTCACTCGTTAAGAATCGTAGTTTGCTTGCAGAAGCCATATTTTCGCGCTAATCCGAGACAGAGGTTGTGGGCCGAGGGGAGGGGGAAGCATGACGTCAGGAGTGGGGAGTCGGTCTACCTGTGCATTTTGGAATGTACCTCACCTCCGCTTAGCTAGCGGTACCTTTTAGTTTATTGATTTTTAAAGTTTGTCCTGTTTCACTACTATGCGGGTGGAGCCACGGAGAATGGCTGGTATTAAATATAATAAACAATGACTGCAGTTTGGTGTATTTTTGTAATTGTTCAGTGATACATTTTATTAAGGAGTAAATTTATTTATTGAAATTTTCTCTGGAGACATTATTAACTTGAAACGTTTCTTATGTACAGATGCAGTTGGTGTACGTTGCCTTATTGAAGCAAGAACCCGGAGCCATGTTTACATTGGGTGAAGATTTCAAAGACTTTTGCTCTTATGATAAAGGGTCCACATTCTACGTCTCAGGTGTCAACTACCGAGTTAAGGTTTCTTTTCAGTCGGTCACCTCTGGTGTCTATGAACAGTGGGTAGTTTTTGATTTTGATTCTAGGCCTGTTTTAGTCCAGAAAATCCAAGCTACAGTCTGTCAACATGATGAACCTACTGAAGCCAATGAGCTATGCAATGAGACAATTTCACCTGTGACACTACTGCGCTGGAATAGCGGTAATCGTCTGGTGATACCTTATTTTATAAAGACAGAAGAAGAACAGAGCTTACTTACAAAATACAAGTCCCCTGTATTAATGCCACATTTTAAACAAAACACTGGCATCAATGTACCAATTACAAGGTTGAATTACAAAGACCGAATGCACAGCTTTCTCTACAGAGAAGAATACGCGGAAGAAGAAGTGCTATCCAGGTAAATGATCACCCAACAATGATGGGTTTATGCACAATCAACCCTTAGCTTTAAATATTTTACTGATTTATTGTAAATGGTCCAGAAGTTTGTTTTTTTTCAGTTATTGTTATTTGTAAAGTGAGTGTGTGTCTGTGTGCCAGATGAATTTGGGATGAATAATTACAGACAACTGTATCCAGCAGGGTGCAGAGGTTCATTAGTGATCGCACCTATTACTAACCTAACATACATAAAGATATACTGTATCTTTCCCTACTGGTACAGCGGTGATTCTGATTCTAAATGGAATAAAGAATCAGTAACACTGAAGGAAAATTATACTACCTTCTGTATAATATAAGCTTAACACTCACAAGAATATAATACTCGAAGGAGAGCTGCTTGGCCAAATCATGATACAGTCAGGATTTCCTGTGATCGATGTTTGT
Organism: Erpetoichthys calabaricus; assembly: GCF_900747795.2. Classification (NCBI taxonomy): domain Eukaryota; kingdom Metazoa; phylum Chordata; class Cladistia; order Polypteriformes; family Polypteridae; genus Erpetoichthys; species Erpetoichthys calabaricus. Next base: position 147,823,035 of record NC_041403.2, read on the forward strand.
GCAACTTCGAGACAGAGTGTGGGAAAGCATGTTGTCTGAGACACGGGCAGGAGCGATGTCTTCCATCCATCCGTAGTGTAGCTCTGCTGTTCTGGGCAACGTCTACGTATTTATATATTTCCTACAATTCAAGAGTCTGAAACATGATCATGCAAGCTCCAAACATGGGAAAATTCTGGTTTGCTGGTTCATCATTTACAGAAATTGAACTTTTGGGTCACTGCACACTCCTTCTTTCCCTAAATATCCTGACTTAGCAGCGAACAGTTGTTTGTTGCTTATCTTCTTGTCATATTGCTAGCGAATCTGCCCCCTTTGTCAGTCAGCTTGCTTCATGTGCTACGTGAGAGACACGAGTCTTTTTCTGTCAGCTGTCTTCCCTAAATTAGTCTGGTTTCTGTTCATATGAATAAAATCAGATACAATGAAATTAACGTAACGAATCATAAAAACAACAAAAACAGAAAATGACTTTCCAGATGCACAAATAATAAATACACACACACATATGATTTTACCATTCCATCCAGGTCATGAACTGAGCCAGGACTTACAGGTACGGAGTATCAGCACTTCTCCATTTTTAGCCGTTGTGTATCGGTGAGTATGACACTTATCTAGGGCCACCCTGATGACCGACTTCACCTCCTGCTCTCTAATAGGGTCACTCAGAACTTTACAGGGTCAACCCACTGGTTCTTCAATCGATTGAATGTAATGGCTCCTGAAGTTCCCACTCTGCACGTCTCTGCACAATTCAGATATGATTCAAGTGCTGTGGAGCAGAGGGGTAAATCAAGGAGAAACGTGTCTTTGTCCCAAACATTCTGGAGGGCAGCACCGATTCCTTCTTGTATCTATTAGTCACAAATGATTTGGCTGCTATTTATATTTCTGTCCAGCACCTGCTTGATTGCCTTATTGACATAAGAAGTTGGATGGCATTAAATTTTCTAAATTTTAATGAGAACAAAACAGAAGTCATGCTATTTAGGCCCAATAGCACCAGCGGGACTCCCTGCATCGACCTTTCCACTGTGACTCCATGATCACAAATTTAGGTGTAAAAATGGATTCCACTTTAAAACTTGATAGCCATGTGAACGCACTGGTAAAATCTTGCTTTTTCCAGTTGAGGCGGCTGTCAAAAATCAAGCCTGTGTTGTCTAAGCGCAACCTTGAAACAGTGATACATGCTTTTATAACATCTCATCTAGATTACTGCAATGCACTTCTTTTTGGAATTAGCCAGGCCTCCATGGCTCGCCTACAGCTGGTTCAAAACGCTGCTGCTCGATTTTTAACTGGCACAAGAAAGCATGAGCATGTTACCCCGATTTTGGCTTCCCTCCACTGGCTTCCAATTCGTTTTCGAATCCATTTTAAGATCCTTGTATTTGTTTTTAAATCTTTTAATGGGTGTGCCCCTCTTTATTTGTCGGAACTGCTGCACCCTTACGTACCAACTCGCCTTCTCAGGTCAGCAGACTAGATGCTTTCACGCGTTCCCAAGGCACGATGCAAACTCTGAGGTGATCGAACTCTGGAACGATTTGCCGTTGCACGTTAGGCAGGCTCCTTCACTAGCTGCCTTTAAATCCTATTTAAAAACACATTTTTACTCTCTGGCTTTTAACCCTGTATAATATGTTGGCTATCTGTATACTTTTTATACTTTCTATTAAGAATCTCTTCAGTTCTTATGTGTTGTTTTTCTTTGTACAGCACTTTGGTCAGCCTTAAGGTTGTTTTTAAAGTGCTTTATAAATAAACTAGACAAAGAGCCCGTTTCAACATCGTAAGATGAAACGGGCACGAGTGGAATAGTAGTAAGTATAAGCACCACAAACCTGATATGGTGTATTGAATGAATGCGTAATTGAATCAGAATGCGTAATTAGGCCTCGAGCTGTAGTCGAAATCGCCTTTCAGGCCTCTAGAGCTTTAATCGAAGTCGCCTTTCTCTTTGAATTTTTGCGGCCGTAAATCCGCCGCCTGCTTCGATGTCGGTCTCGTAAGGTTTTTCGGGCCACTGCGCAGAAGGCGACTGCGCATTCGGCTTCAGATGGATGTGAGTGAGTGAGTGAGTGAGTGAGTGAGTGAGTGAGTGAGTGAGTGAGTGAGTGAGTGAGTGAGTGAGTGAGTGAGTGAGTGAGTGAGTGAGGAGGCTGGCGAATTATGTATTAAGATTAAATAAATAAATAAATAAATAAATAAAATATAGCATGGGAGATCTGGGGACCTGGGTTCGCTTCCCGGGTCCTCCCTGCGTGGAGTTTGCATGTTCTCCCCGTGTCTGTGTGGGTTTCCTCCGGGCGCTCCGGTTTCCTCCCACAGTCCAAAGACATGCAGGTTAGGTGGATTGGCGATTCTAAATTGGCCCTAGTGTGTGCTTGGTGTGAGGGTGTGTTTGTGTGTGTCCTGCGGTGGGTTGGCACCCTGCCCAGGATTGGTTCCCTGCCTTGTGCCCTGTGTTGGCTGGGATTGGCTCCAGCAGACCCCCATGACCCTGTGTTCGGATTCAGCGGGTTGGAAAATGGATGGATGGATGTTCCACAGTTTTCTTGGACTAGTTAAATTACATAAGAGCAAAAGCAAGACACTGACCTGTATATGCAGTAGATCTGAATGGACTAAGAGCTTTAACCCAATACTGACATTTTAAAATGGTACTTTAAAAGTCCTGGAAAAAATATTTGGAAGTCAACATTTCACGTTCAGCACAAGTGCCTCAGCAGGTGTAGGTGTAATGGTTTATTCCATACTGTACTTTAAAGGCAATAATTATAAATTATTATTCAGTCTTGGTGTTTGTTTGTATCTTTAAATCAGAGATTTTTAACCTTGGCCTAAAGACCAACAGGTACGTTATGTCTGGATTCCATTATTTATTTCCACAGTGTCAATGTGGCACTATGTTGGGCGCAGTTGTCTTTAGTTACTTTTATTGTCTTTTCCATTAAATTTTGTATTTTTGTTTTGTTATTCATTTAAATCTAAATCAAGATCTTAGGTGAAAATAAAATATAAAAAGCTAGCCATAGCTGAAAATTTAACAGAAGTAATTTTACAGTAATATTTTTTTCAGCATTTTTGAATGAATAATATATGAACATGCTATTTGTTTGATAGGCTGACATTTCGGAAGACATGGACTGCCATTGTTTATTATTGTGCATATCAGAAAAATCTTAAAATGTTATCAGTTTCATATAATTCTTACAATTTTAATTGTGTGCATAGCCTCTAATTGCTTATTAAGTCCTGTTTTGTAACCTTTTTTTTTATCATTGCAGGCTCAGTTTGCAAGTAACCATTACACCAACAAACTGTGTTTCCAATGAAGTCACTGGGATGAAGTTTTCCCCCAATGGAGAATTGTTAGCCGAAGTCCCAGTTCCGTATGTTTTGACCCCCGACACACATGAAGGATACCTGTTAAAAAGAGTTGTCAAGTCAGTTTATTTAGCACCGTGCCCAAAGAAAAACATAAACGTGTATGAAGCAGCCATTCGCCAAGACACGGGAAATGAAAAAAACATCTGCTTGTCAATTTCAAAGCGCTGCATTGCTGATCTCGGCTTGGAGATAGGAAAACAACATGATGTAGAAATCCAGTTTCAGATGGACCGACTATATTTCTGCACATGTCACCTCGCAGTGGATCTTATAACAAATATAAACGGAGTGTTTCCAGACTTTGCATCATGCACATTCCCTTCTGGTGACACTAGTATTTTGAAACTCAACCCAAAACAACAAGCTGCCATTTCTTATATTACTGGGGACACATTTGCTCAGAAACCTGTCGCCCCTTTACTTATTTACGGGCCCTTTGGTACAGGAAAAACGTTCACGCTAGCAAAAGCAGCAATGGAAACGATACGCCAGCCTAACACAAGAGTGCTGATCTGTACTCATACTAACAGGTAAAGTGACAATATGTTGAACCGATTGTTATATCAACATGTGCTAACAAACAGAGTAGTATCGATTCTTGCACAGGGGTTTCATTTTAAATTCCCATTAATTAACATACACAAATAAATTGTAATAATTCATGTATTCCTTTTAGAGTTTACAATTAAGTTAATAGCTAAATAAATATATCTTACTTATATGCAGTACATTTCTTACACTTGTTACTGCGTTGTTTTTTATCGTTAGTTATTGTTATTATTATTGATTTATTAGTATCTATTTTAAATTAGTACTATCTATTCACTAAATTAACATTTATTGTTTATTTGTTTATTTACCTATTTTATAAACCTTTAATGACCTCTTGGGCACCGCCATCAGCAGTGTGTCTGACTGCGGAGAGAGTGTCGACCGCATCGAGAGGTTTACTTACCTTGGCAGTGACATTCATGTCTCTGGTGACTCTTCCTATGAAGTCAGTAGATGGATTGGGAGAACATGGATGGCCATGAGGTGATTTGAAAGGGAGGTGTGGCGCTCCAGATATCTCTGCAAAAGGACAAAGGTCCAAGTCTTTAGAGTCCTGGTGCTCCCTGTTTTGCTATATGGCTGCAAAACATGGACGCTATCCAGTGACCTGAGATTAAGACTGGACTCCTTCGGTACTGTACTCGTTGGATAATCCTTGGGTGCCGCTGGTTTGACTTTGTATTGAATGAGCGATTACTTACAAATGAGTCACATTACCTGGATTATGAGGGAGCATCAGTTACGGCACTACAGCCATGTGGCGCGATTCCCCCTAGGGTGATCCTGCTCACAGGATCTTCATTGTTGAGGACCCCAGTGGCTGGACCAGGCCAAGGGGTCGCCCATGTAACACCTGGCTGCAGCAGATAGATGGTAATTTCTGGAGGGTGGGACAGGACCGTGTGTCTGCCTGGGGGGATGCCAACTGGGATCCTGAGCTGTTTCGTCACGTGACGGGTACAGCAGCACGCTGTACCAGTGCATGCTCCTCCACCTGACCTGATCTGATTATATATATGTTATAAACTGTATTTAGTTTGTAATATGTTGATTTTTATTATCATTATAAGTTATGTACTAGTGGGGTGCCATTTTGTTTTTTGTGGCTTCATCTCCACAATACGATGTCACTTTGATAGGATGGTGTCCTTGAAAATTGTGTCACAGGATGTTACTAATGCAATGCTGCAGGCTTTGTAGTAACCAAGATTGTGTTTATTACCTCTAAGCTACAGTATAGCATTCTGTCTAATAGATTTTCATATTTTTGACTTAATCTCAACTTTGTTTTTGACTAAGAATTTGGTTTTACATTTTGGTTTTGATGATTGTTATTCTGAATATTTTACTGAAACAATGAATGAATAAATGAAAGAAGTATTTGAGTTTTAAATTTATGTAAACATTACTCACCCAGAGTGTTTACTCACTAAATGTCTGCCTTGTTCTGTGGTTAACTTAGGTAATTTGAAAATGTTCTTATGTTTTAAATAATACAAGGGGGCTCCGCCCCCTGCTCACTTCGCTCGCCTACCCCCGGTGTTGGGTAACCCGAAATACATTGATGAATGTATGAGATATATTGGAGTGTAACAAAGGAAGTATATACATTAATCCTAATGAATGTCCACGAATAGTGGACTCATTACGGAATGCGTTGTCAGCTAATTGGCGGAATTGTTTATCGGCCGTCTGTCGTTCCTTTCTTTGCCGTTTATCTATTCACTCTGCTGTTTGAGAGGCACGTTGTAGGCGCCTACGTTCATTAATTGTATTCAGGCGGGCTCGGTTCTGTATGTATCTCCGTCAGTTGTGGTCGTTCGTTTTGAACCCGTGCCTGCTTTGCTTCCGCAGTTTCAGACGCGCGTTGTAGGCGTCTATGTACATTGTATTTGTCCTTGCGGGCTCGTTGTTGTAGCTCCGTTAGTCGAGCTGTTTGGTTTTGGAGCTGAGACAGTTTTGCTTCCGCGGTTTCAGACGCGCATTGTAGGCGCCCACGTCTGTTGTTTTTTTCCATACGGGCTCGCATCTTTGTGGACCTGTGGGGCCTCCGTAGGTGTGTTAGAAGTGCGTGGGCCATGCTGTGTAGTGTGGCCGTTTAGTTCAGAAGCACGTTGTAGGCGCATGCGCCTGTCGCACTTCCGTACTATCTTTGTGGACCTGTGGGACCTCCGTAGGTGTGGGCCATGCTGTGTAGTGTGGCCGTTTAGTTCAGAAGCGCGTTGTAGGCGCATGCGCCTGTCGTACTTTCACGTGCCTTCCGTACTATCTTTGTGGACCTGTGGGGCCTCCATAGCCTCTTCCGTTTGACTCTGGGGTGCAGTGCGGAATCCTCTTTTTTGTATGGCTGTGTCGTTACCTATGGGCGTGTTGCCTCATTTCTTATTTACGTTAGTTGAGCTCCTTCGTTTTTGAGCTGTGACTCCTTCGTTCTCTGTGGATCAGACTTTGCTCGCTGTCGGCGCCTGAGCACTATGTCTCCTACGTCCATGGGCATGCCATGTACCTGCGTCCATATCCGGTTTACCATTCTCGGTTAGTAATATGGATTTACTGCAGTAGCCTCACTGATCCAATGTTCAGGGTTGAAATTGCATGCTTGTTGGTGTTTGTGTGGGGTTGGCACACACTCCCTGCATCTGTGTGAGGTTTTTTTGGGTGCTTTTTTGTCTTCCACATCCCAAAGACTTACATGTTAAGTTAACTGTAGATTCTTTATTGACCGTGTGTGTGTGTAAGTGGACCCCAGCCTTGTGTTCCACACTGCTGATATAGACACTGAACCCCTAAATTGAATCAAGAAGGTTTTGAGAATATTATGTTATATAGAATAGTATACAACTCTGATGTTTCACTAACTTATTTGTAATAAGTGTTGTTTTTGATTATCTTCTATTTTCATAACTAACACTGTGTTTTTCTTATCATATACTTTGCAGTGCAGCTGATTTATATGTGAAGGACCATTTTCACCCTTATGTTATGTCAGGACACCCAGAGGCAAAACCTTTAAGAGTTAAATTTTGTGCTGCCAAAATCAGCTCCACTGATGAAATCACTCTACAGTACTGCCATATGTCTGATGACAAAGAGAAGTTCACTGACCCAAACAGCGCGACACTGAGCGCACATCGAATCATTGTCACTACTGCCATGATGTCCAAGATATTTCATGACCTTAACCTGCCTGAGGGATACTTTACTCATATCATGATTGATGAAGCCTCTCAGATGTTGGAGTGTGATGCTTTAATGCCTCTCAGCTTGGCAGGACCAATGACGCGAATTGTTCTTGCTGGAGACCACATGCAAATGGGGCCAAAGCTGTTTTCAGTGGGGGACAACCAATGCTCTGATTACACTTTGCTGAATCGCTTATTCCATTTTTATCAAAGAGAGAAGCACCAGCTAGCTTTGAAAAGCAGGATCATATTTAATGAAAACTATCGGTCCACTGGAGATATCATTAAATTTGTGTCTGTTAACTTTTATACTAAGGAAAAGCATGGAATAAAAGCCAGTGGAAAGGTGACCCCTCATCCAGAGTTTTATCCATTAATGTTCTACAATGTTCATGGCACCTGCTCCTTGGATCCCTTGAGTAGAAGCTGGTTCAACCATGAAGAGGTCTGCAAGGTTGCAGAAATTGTGGAAGACCTTGTTCAAAAATGGCCGCAAGAATGGCAGAAGTGCTCACTGGATAAGATTTGTGTTGTTTCAGAAGGGGCACAGGTAAAACAACTTCAATTGGATATTTTATTCATGTGTTTTTATGAACTGTTCTCATTTTAATATAACAAGATTTAGCCTGTTAAGAACACGAGGAATGCATGCAATCCATTCTTCTTCTTTCAGCTGCTCCCATTATGGGTTGCCACAGCAGATCATCTTCTTCCATATCTTTCTATCCTCTGCATCTTGTTCTGTTACACCCATCACATGCATGTCTTCTCTGACCACATCCATAAAACTTTACTTAAGCCTTCCTCTTTTTCTCTTCCCTGGCAGCTCTATCCTTAGCACCCTTCTCACAATATACCCAGAATCTCTCCTCTGCACATGTCCAAACCAATGGAATCTCGCCTCTCTGACTTTGTCTCCCAACCGTCCAACATGAGCTGATCCTCTAATGTCCTCATTTCTAATCCTATACATCCTCATCTCACACAATGCAAATCTTAGCATCTTTAACTCTGCCACCTCCAGCTCTGTCTTCTGCTTTCTGGTCAGTGTCACCGTCTCCAACCCATATAACATAGCTGGTTTCACTACCATCCTGTAGACCTTCCCTTTCACTCTTGCTGATACCCGTCTGTCAAAAATTACTCCTGACACTCTTCTCCATCCATTCCACCCTGCCTGCACTCTCTTCTTCACCTCTCTTCCACAATCCCTGTTACTCTGTACTGTTGATCCCAAGTATTTAAACTCATCCACCTTCGCCAACTCTACTCCCTGCATCCTCACCCTTCCACTGACCTCCCTCTCATTCACAAACATGTATTCTGTCTTATTCCTACTGACCTTCATTCCTCACCTCTCTAGAGCATATCTCCACCTCTCCAGGGTCTCCTCAACCTGCTTCCTACTATCGCTACAGATCACAATGTCATCAGCAAACATCATAGTCCACGGGGACTCCTGTCTAATCTCATCTGTCAACCTGTCCATCACCATTGCAAATAAGAAAGGGCTCAGAGCCGATCCCTGATGTAATCCCACCTCCAACTTGAATGCATCCATCACTCCTACCGCAGACCTCACCACTGTCACACTTCCCTCGTACATATCCTGTACAACTCTTACATACTTCTCTGCCACTCCCGACTTCCTCATACAATACAAATTATCGTTATTTTCATTCATCCATTGCCCACCACTCAAAGTTATCAGTCGTTAGCATTACAGCTGTAGGTCTCGTTCATGTGGCCTGAGCAAATGCAAGAAACCACCACACTGCTGTTCTCAGCATATAACGCAGGACAACAGAATAGACCAATAAGTCCAATCTCCCAATATACCCAGAAGCTCTCCTCTGCACATGTCCAAACCAACGCAATCTCGCCTCTCTGACTTTGTCTCCCAACTGTCCAACATGAGCTGACCCTTTAATGTCCTCATTTCTAATCCTGTTCATCCTCATCGCACACAATGCAAATCTTAGCATCTTTAACTCTGCCACCTCCAGCTCTGTTTTCTGCTTTCTGGTCAGTGCCACCATCTCCAACCCATATAACATAGCTGGTCTCACTACGGTCCTATAGACCTTCCCTTTCACTCTTGCTGATAACTGTCTGTCACAAATCACTTCTGACACTCTTCAGTGCTGAAAATAATCAGATATGCATGTTGTAAACACAAACTGAGGCATGTGGATTGAGTTTGTTTTTATAAAGAACACTTCCACTAACAAGCCCAGTGCATTGCACAATGGTACAAATGTACCATTGGTAAATTTTGCAATGCACAGGCGATCTGCTCAGGATAAAGAGTCACTTTGCATCTGATGTGGTTCAGATAAAAACAGGCCCTGTGACTCTGAATTGGATTTAGCAGCTTGCAGACTTGTTATGCACATTGGATTCAGAACGTATTCAGACCCCTTCACTTTCTGCGCACTTTACTGTATTGTCAGATTTATTCATTTAACATCAAAGCTACATTTGTGTCCATAAGTCTACAATTAATAATCAATAATGACAAAGTGAAATTATGTTTTTAATTATTTATATTTCCTTCCATGAGCTTTGGCAATCATGCTGATTAACTTCCCAGTTTAGACCATTGCCTCTTTCAGCGTTTCTCAACCTTTAAGTATTTGCGACCCAAGTTTTCATAACAGTTTTAATCACGCCCCCCTAACGTTTTTTTGAAAGGAGCCCACTAATACCAATTTGTTCTTTTTTATTTAATGGTATATCATAGATGCATATTTTTTATACCTACTTAACTTTTATCGACATTAACTAACTCTATATTTATTTTTCTAGTATCAGAATTTAGTTTAACTTAATTTGTTTTGGTTTCAATAGATGTATTTTTCATATTTTTGATTCTTGTTTTCTTTTTTTCACATCTTTGCGCCCCCCTTTTTGTTACTTCGTGCCACAGTTTGAGAACCACTGGCCTATTTAATAGTGATTTTAGTCCTTTGTGGCCTCACTTCTTGGTTCATTTCTTTCAAATATTTGTCCTTTGGAAGTGTTCTTCAAAAGATCACAACTGATTTGAACACCATGACATAAAATGATGGAAATTGTTAGTTTTGCTTGATGCCAGTAAAGGAGCTAGATTTTCTTATTATCTCCTTATTACATTAGGAGAAGGCCTCAGCTAGAATGGAAAGGTAACAATCAGTAGGACAGCAAGGCTTTTGAACAAGCTTGTTAATTGGACCCCCTTAAAATCATCCCATTGTGAACTGACGTGCAATGTACAACACACACACATATTCCAAGGATTTAGCTTATGGTTGATAAGAGTCATTATAACATCAGGCAGAAGTCTGATTTTGGGACTAGTACACACCGGTGGGGTACCTCTCTTGACTGTTAAGCCTGAAAGAGGCCATGTTGGCACTGCCATCACTGGTCAACTGTGATGGGCAATTGACACTGTTGTTTCCAACACTTGCTGCATGTTCACCTCTCTCTCATTATTACAGTTTTAATCCACTCCTGCCACACTGATTTCTGTGTTACTTGTGCAGTTGCTTTCTTCATCGCATGATCCTTCTCTCTCCACCTGTTTTGTCTTGGTAGAATAATATATTACTCTACTTTTCCCTTTTGTATTATTAATGTGTAGCCTTTGTCAGAATGCCTCAAATCTCCCAGACTTACCACTGTTTATAAGGTACTGTAACATATAACTTCTCCCCACCTTCCCTTCTACATGTATAACCTCAGGCATTTAGGTGTAGTAAAAGACAAGCAGGAGTTAAGTTACAATTTAAACAATGTATTATTGATAATATTCATAAATAATAACAATATGCAAAGTACATTTGAATATTGGCAACCATACAACCTGATAAATGGTGATGTGTAGTTCAGGCGGCACACAGACTTGCTAGTTACTTATAATGTCTCTAGTTAAGGCATCATTGGTGGTCAGCTTTCTTCAGAACAGGCCGCATGCCTGTCTCAATATGGCTGCCGAGCTGTGCTCTCCATTGTGTTGTCTTTTTTAGTTCATGGTGTGAGATGGCCTTTCATCAGTTTGGTGAGAGAGAGAGAGAGGGGTAAAGGAAGCAAATTTATAGGTTTTCTGTCCAACCCCTAGAGCCAACAGGGCATCGTGGTACTTAAAGGTTTTTGATACAAGCCAGTTCCAAACAGCCATACTTCAGACCAATGGGGGATAGAACACCATCACACCTGCCATCTCCAAACCAGGTGTTAAGGTAAAGCTTGGCAGTTAGGCAGCCTGACTTTCCTGTGGGGGTTGACTGAGAGACTTTAGCAGAGAAACACTTACCAAACTGGTTTGAGGCACTGTCATAAAATTTCAAAGAGACTCATTCCTAAAAGGGAGGTAGGGGTTCTAAAACCATCAAACCATTACTGTTATTATCAATAATGTAACACTAATATTACAGTGCTTTGTCTTAGTTACAAGTAAAGACATACAAAATATGTATCAACTTGTATGCAAAGTTTCACATCACAACACCACCTCATCACTTTGCTCTTCTGCATGCAGCTTTGACCAATTGCAGTTGTCAGTTGGCTTGAAGCAAACAAGTGTGTGAGCAGAAAAAAAAATTAAAGAGAACTCCTTCTGGCTGTTTTGTGCACTCCATTGCACCTGACATTTGCTTACTCATTTTCTATCAGGATAGCATGGGTGGGGTATAGTCTTGTGGCGGCATAGTGTGTTCATGCAAATAACAGGTACTCTTTTTAAACTTCAAAACTGCATTCTGTAATATACTAGTATATATATTTTTATGATACTTTATATTAGGACATACCATAATGTTGTTAAATAGACTTTTCTGGAACCTCCACTATAATCAAGCCTGGGGTGAGAGTCCCCCTGCTGGCTGCACTACAAACTCTCACATAAGAGTTAAAAATAACTGTTTATGAATGTCTTCCATCCAAACAATGTTCTCGCTAATACATTTCTTGTTTTGCACCTCCATGACAAATCAATAACCAAGGTTTGTCATTGGATTCAGGTTTCTGGTTAAGTGATTTCAATCTCTACCACATTGATGCATATGTTAAAGGGATGACTTTCTGATTGATCACAGCCAGAAGAAGAATGCAGCTTTCTGCTCTTAAGCGATTTGTCTAGTAAGGGAACAAATGAGATCTGCTTCTTGTATGAAAATAGGCCCAAGCCCAAATTCCCAGTGTCAGCGTCTTACCATTTATTGCTCATACTTCCTCAAGAGTCTTTTGTTAAACTGTATTCACCAGTAACAGCTGGCATCACAACCTGTCAGACCAGTTCCAGTTTTACGCAGATCACCTAATCCCACTAATTTGACTTTCAAAAGTTCCTTTCACACCTGCAATGCATTTAAGAAAAAAGTGGCCTTTTTAGAATTCAGAATAAGACTGAATCCTGTCAGTTTGTCATGTTTCCTTGTTTAAACCTGTTTGCAGTAGGTGCGATAGGATACAATGTCTGACTAGATCTGGTTCCTCTGAAATTGGATAACTTAAGTTTAGCACTGTCTTTCTTGGCCAGGTCCCAAAAAGTCATGAGAATCAGGAAGTTTTTTAGTGGGTGAAAGAATTAATTTTGTTTTATGGTTCAAGCCAGTGTTCCTACCCTGACTCATACTTAAAGTGATTCTTTGTGTCTTCTTTGTTCTATTTTCATTATTATTGTTTCCTGTTGTGTTTTTTTTTAATTATATTTATCTGTTCATTTATTGTGTGTTTAATTTTGTATATTCTGTCAATTTTATTCTTTTTGTTTTTTAGTATTTGTGCGTGTCCTGCGGTGGGTTGGCACCCTGCCCGGGATTGGTTCCTGCCTTGTGCCCTATGTTGGCTGGGATTGGCTCCAGCAGACCCCCGTGACCCTGTGTTCAGATTCAGCGGGTTGGACAATGGATGGATGGATGGATGGATGGATGGATGTGTGTCTTGCAGTTTTCTCATGTACCTTGTATCTTGGCTTTCCAAGAGGCGGGGCCAGCTGTCCATCATAGTTAAAGTACCACCCCCCATCCCTGTAAAGGTAGCTGGGAATTGAAGTCCAAGGCAGTTAATTTTGAATGCCCAAGTATTGTGTTTTCTTGATTTGTTTCTCTGTTTTTTGACTTATTTTGCTATGTTCTTTGTATTGTGCAAGTGGATTTCATTTTTGGATTCATTTACTTTTTGGTCATTTTTTTTTATTTTTTGCACTTTTATGGCATTTTCACTTTTTTAGATCTGTTTCTATGGTATTTTTTGAAGGCCTTACACCATTTTTGGCCAAATGCATGATTAAGTCACAACAGAATGTACTGCCTCACATAAAACAAAAACACAATACTTACAAACCCACCAGAATCCACCAGAGCACGTGGCAAATGAGCCACATTGGACTTCAATTCCCAGACACCTTTGTATTCCTGGGAGCGGTCCCTTAACTGTGATGGATGGGTGGCCGCACCTATTGGAGATCCACCACCGAAATACAAGGAACATAAGAAATTTGCAAGACACACATAGACACTATGTAATAATCAAATAAAATAAAAATAACAGAATATTTTTAATTAAACAAATAATAAATGAACAGATTAATATTAAAAACAATAGAAAACAGTGAATGATGTAAAGAGAACAAAGAAGACAAAAAAGAATTCACTTTAAACATGAGCCGAAGAGAATCCCTGGCTTGACCATAACATTTGGCATCTTTGTCTTCAGGGTACCTTCATGGGTAACTGGGCACTGCACCTTTTTGTTTTGGGATGAATCGTATTTGTAAGGTAGATGTAAACTTTTCTCATAGCATGTAATGAATGTTGTCATATGCGTTACAAGTAAAGAAATAAATACATTAAAAATCATTCAGAAAGAATAAAATACAGGCAAGAAACATTTTTCTTATTCATTTTAGTTCACGTGTTTCAGTCCTCCCTTCATCTTCTCTTTAGTATTAAACAGCCTAATCCACTTCCCTTCACTTTCATTCCACTCACCCTAATGATGGTCATGGTGGTAACATGCTCAGCTGGACAGATCAGGCCAACCTACAGTGGACAAAGAAAGTATGCAGACCCCTTGACCTTTGTGAAAGGATCAGACTCGACACACTTAAAAAGGTTTGGGGGAGCCACCCGTATATTATCCCTGGCTGCAGTGGGTTTGGTTTTAGACAGAAGTGTCTCTGTTGGAGTCCAGACATGAACTGCTGAGGGTTTGTCAAAATGGTAGTTTTAAGTGCTCAAAACGGAAGTGATGTAAGGGAACCGGAGGTGACCTTCTTCTGATGTCATCCTGGGTGCTGGAACCATAAAGTGACATCTTCGATGTTGAGTCAGACAGGTTTTCCCATGGCTGGTCTGCAGAGACAACAGGAGAAAGTTTAGTGCACCCCGCCACCCCCAGGCCTGGCGTGGAATTACCTTTGCTTGGTCCATATAATGTCTTCCTACTCACACATGCGTGACACCTTCTGCACACATAATTGTGTTGTAGATTGAATTTTAAATGGATACATTTTCATCTTTTTGCCCATTTAATCTAGACTCCATAATAACAAAGTGAAAACTTGTTTTCTGAAAGGTTTACAAATTTATTAAAAATGAAAAACTGAGGGCGGCACGGTGGCGCAGTGGTAGCGCTGCTGCCTCGCAGTTAGGAGACCCGGGTTCACCCCCCGGGTCCACCCTGCGTGGAGTTTGCATGTTCTCCCCATGTCTGCGTGGGTTTCCTCCGGGCGCTCCGGTTTCCTCCCACGGTCCAAAGACATGCAGGTTAGGTGGATTGGCGATTCTCAATTGGCCCTAGTGTGTGCTTGGTGTGTGGGTGTGTTTGTGTGTGTCCTGCGGTGGGTTGGCACCCTGCCCGGGATTGGTTCCCTGCCTTGTGCCCTGTGTTGGCTGGGATTGGCTCCAGCAGACCCCCGTGACCCTGTGTTCGGATTCAGCGGGTTGGAAAATGGATGGATGGATGAAAAACTGAAATCTGTAGTTCATGCAAGTATCCAGACCCTCTGCTGTCATCCTGCAACTTATGGTCAGGGGTTTGCTTCAGTTCTCCTTGAGATGTTTCTAGAACTTGATTGGAGTCCACCTGTGGCAAACTAAATCGATCAGACAGTTTAGAAAGCCCCATGTGTATCTGTGTATCTAAGGTTTGCAATTCACACTGCATGTCATGACCTAAACCAAGCCGTGTAGTCCAAGGAACTCCCTGTAGACCTCCATGATCAAATTTTAGTGAGGAATAGATTAGAGCAAGGACATGAATCAATGTCTAAAGTGCCGAGTGTTCCAAGGAACACAGTTGCCTCAATGATTGTGAAATTTCAGAAGTTTGGAACCACCAGATACTTCAATAATTCACAGGAATCCACAGTATAACTACAGATTCTCCATTATCATGTCATATTAAGATCATGGTCAGTTGTCATGCCTCCATGCTGCTCCAGTCAGATTATTACTCACCTTCAACAAATCCTTCCCAAAGATAGCCTCTGACATTGTAAAATAGTGATTTAGTGTTCCATAACAGAAACTCGATGATAATAAACTCACTACATCGAGACTTCTTCTAGTTTTCATGAAAATATGTCTATTTTTCAGTAATGCCAGACAAACCTACATACACACAAACAGACGTCATTGTAAACTTTATTTATTTTGATATTGCTGTTTTCCTCTACTTTTGTACATTTTAAGTGGGAAAAATGATTGTGTGTAGACTTTGATCAGTGACCCTGATTCGTTATGAGATATGGCTCAACTGTGAGTTTTGAACTGTTGTTTAGAAGAAGAATATGATAAGAAACTGACTGGCAATTTAAGATAGTGATGCAATTGTGAATTTCCCCTTGGGATTAATGAAGTATCTATCTATCTATCTATCTATCTATCTATCTATCTATCTATCTATCTATCTATCTATCTATCTATCTATCTATCTATCTATCTATCTATCTATCTATCTATCTATCTATCTATCTATCTATCTATCTATCTATCTATCTATCTATCTATCTATCTATCTATCTATCTATCTATCTATCTATCTATCTATCAATGGAGGGAATTCACACTTGTGGCCCCAAACTGCAATAAAGAAATCCAAAGACAATGTGGTCCCAAAGTGGGGTGGCTCAGGGCCATGACAAAAATGCTGAAGGCAATCGAACCCAAATTCCCTGCTAGAGGGGCTAGCGTGCTCACCACTACACCACCATTGCAACCTGAGTGGTGACGTTTCTTTGCCAGTAGACCACACTGTAGAATTTCAAGCCAGTCACTTCTGTTGTAACTCATGTTTACATTTACTTTCTCTTGAGCTTTTCCGAAGCTTTAAAAATTAGTTTTACATTTTTGTCTAGGTTTCCTGATCAAAAGAATCTATTTCTGTTTGTTTAGGGGCCTTAATTAAAAGTCCTGCTCTGAGATTTTACTTCTGTCTCAAACGTCTGTGTCCACCCCCCATACTAATTTGACGTCTCCCACTCCTCACGAGGGTTCTGAGATAACAACTCCCTCTCACTTCCCACTTACTTGAGCCAATCCATGCCAGGATTGAGATTTCTTGGCAACCACTTGCCAAGATTAATGACTTTTTTTGGCAAAAGAGAGAATCTGAACATATCAGTGCTCTCCTTCTGTTAAGTTTGAACTGACAGTGGGCGGCTAATTGAAATTCAGAAATGATAAAGTATGAATAGATTGGCACTGTGGTTAGAGCAGCAGAATCATGGCTTTGAAATCAGGCTCCGTCATTGTCTGTATGGAATATTCACGTTCATTCTTTATTGTATAGACGTGCATATTAGGTTAAATGCAACTCTGATTTTGCTCTGCATGAGTGAGTGCAAGTAGGCACATGCATGAGCCCTTCAATAGTTCCAGCCTTGTCCCCAGCACTGCTGGGATTGACATTAGCTCCCAGTGATGACGAACTAGATACATGGGATAGAAAATTGATGGGAAAAATGGGCACGACATGTGTACTTTCATACTTATCTACTATAAAACGTTTAAGAAATGTCATAGAAGACTTGTACTCAGGAAGTACTAATAAGAATGTTATGTCTGACTGAGCTATTTTTTTCCACATCAATCCAGGTAAATCTTATGAGAAATGAATTAAGAAAACGGAAACTGGCACGTGTTACTGTAGAAAATCTGGCAAATATTCAAGGTAAATGGCTTTGTGTATATAATTATCAGTACTTAGAATAATAACATTTTAGTCTCTGAATCCTATTCACTTTGGATTAGTTTTACACCAGGAGGAGGGGTAAAGTCAGTGCTTGAAGTGGGCCAATATGCACCAGTACTCCAAAACCCCAGACACAGCACTCTAAACAGTCCCAGGTGCAAAATAAAGGTTTTATTTTTATAAATTACTAGTCATCCCCCACAGCTTCGCCCATGTAGTAGTGAAACAGGACAGTGAGGAGGACCCCACCCACCCAGCTCCCTACTCCTGACGTCATGCTTCTCCCTCCCTTTTGCCCGCAGCCTCTGTCTCGGATTAGCACAAATATATATCGCTCCTGCAAGCGAACTATGATTCTTAGCGTGATGAGAGAAGTCACAAAATCAACCGGAACGTTCAAGCAAATTATAGAAAAAAAACCCGATCTAAATCCGTTAAGTAGTGTTCTCGTTCGCTACCTAAATGGAGTTAAGGTTACACCCCAAGGCTGACACGTGAGTGAGGAGGGCCCCACCCTCGTCCCAGCAGCCCACTGCGTCTCTCTTGGATTTGCGTAAATAAATTGGTACCGCAAGTGAACTATGATACTTAGCACAATGAGAGAAGTCGCATTAAAAAAAAATACAATCTAAATCTGTTAAGTAGTTTTCTCGTGAAAGCGGGCGTGCGGACGGACAGACGGATGGGCGGGTGAACGGGCGGGCGGACGGGCGGGCGGACGGGCGGACAGACAGACAGACGGACGTTGGATTTTACGTATATAGAGATGTTCTTTTTACAGATGAAGGCACAACCTTTCAATACACAATCCTCCGTTTCCTCCTCCAGGTGAGCTTTTCCTTCTGCCGCCTGACTCTGATTCCCTGGAGGAGGCTGGACAGCTTACCTTTATGTCAGATCCAGGACTACTTCCGGTACTGGAGCATAGCCCAACAGAAGCTTCCTGAAGCAGCGAGTCCCTATCCCTGCAGCACTCCCTGACAGCACCCAAAGACCCTGACAGGATTGTCCCTCAGAACTACGACTCCCATACATCCCCGTGGGCATCCTTACTTGGTCCATGCCAGTGGAGCACTGCCATCTACTGTACTGTGGGAGGAACTGCCCTTGATGCACTAACTCCCTCACATTATCCATTAATGTATCCATTTGTAATGGATATTGCTTCAGTCCCATCCCTGATGGGTTATGCCTCCAAAGAATCCAGCACAGCACTCACAACTAACATTTCCCCATTCCCCATAGTTGATGTATTCATACCAGTTAGTGCCACCAGGTCTGAACACACTAGTAACCCTTATTTATAACAACAGTATGGTTGTTCAAACCTCCAAAGGGCATTTCCACTTTTCAATATAAATTGTATATGTCACAACATGGAGCACTGTCAGTTCAATTACAATCCACTTCAGGCCCTGCGTGAAGTGAGTAATAATGTAATTATTGCTTGTCAACCTCTATAATTTCACTCCCTTCCAAATCTCTCAAATGATGGAATTTTACTGACCTGTTGATTCATGCAGGACTAGTATAATCTGGGGTTATTTTGTACAGACCTCTTTTACTAGGTGAAAGGTTCCCTAATCCTTTCTGAAGCATGAATTCACAATCTGTAAAAAGTTACTGACGTGACAAAATCTGACAGGATTAAAATTATGGAGGGTCCTCCAGAGCTAGTTGCTTTATCCCACTTCCTGTCATAAAACTAATCCTATTTGAATAAGGCTTTATTTTACCAAATATTTAAATCAAAATCTACTCATTGGTGAAACTGCGTTCTTCGTAAATATTATTAAGTGTAATTCTCTTACCAATTTTTTATTACTGATTTTAATTAATTTTAATTACTTACAGAATAAAATGAGAGCAAAGAGTAGTATTGCCTTGAGTAGTTCTGATGTTGATGTATATCCTTATAAAATATTTCACTTACTTGCTCTTTTTTTAACATTAAATGTTGTGTGTACTTCTCTTCTCACTTGTGTTTATTTATTGTTTTATTCAGGGATCCAGTTTAGGGTGATTATAATCACCACAGTGCAAACTCGGCAGAGTCTGCTATCCTCAAAACTGGAACATCTATCATTTTTTAATGATGCCCGAGCTTTAAATACAGCCATGACAAGAGCCCAGTCACTAGTGGTTGTGGTCGGAGATGCGGCTGCACTTTGGTATTTTGGAAACTGCAGCAAGATCTGGGCAAATTATATTCAGTTGTGTCTTAATAATTCATCAGCTCACCCTGAATCGTTTAATATGGAATATGTCAACCAGGTCATAGCAGAGATTGCAAAATTTTTAAAGAGAGAAGATGAGCTTGACAATGATAGTGATACAGAATCATGTTCATCGGAACTGAACGATACCCTTGAAGATACAATATTGCAAGAGTTACTGGACGAAAGCAAAAATATTAAGGTAGCTGTTACAGAGGAAGGACTGGTCAATGTAATGCCATGCCAAAGTCTGAATGAAGGTGCAGGGATCCGAGAAAGTAGAGAGGACCTTTATACTGATAATGATTCTGAAGATCCTTTATACCATCTTTTACATAGCCAGCCTGATATATACAAATATTGTGAACTGGAATTTGAAAATTATGAGTCAGCTAATGCTAGACCTCTTAAGCAGCCAACACAGACCATTAAAATCAAAGGAAGGAAGAATATTGGCCGGTGTTTTCCTGGTGATCAGGTTGTTGTGGAAATCTTTACTAATGACAATGGCAGTAATGAACTTTTCGGAAAAGTTATTGGAGTACTGAAAAAAGGCGATACTCCCAGGGTATTTGTCTGCATGCTTGATAATTATGACACACAAGTAATGACACCTATTGACCCCTGTGTCACTAAAATATACACTCCGAGTTATAAGAACAATCCGAATGTTATAGCGATACGAAAGTATGACAGGGGGAACTGGATCACAGTCCGCCAGGAAAAATTAAATGAAGAATCAAAGAGGAAAATGCTATATGTGGTGGAAGTTATAAAGTGGAAAAAGCAATTTTTTTATCCTCTAGGCATTATAATTGATGTTATCCCTGTTATAAGAGGTCCAGAAGAAGGAATTAAAGCTCTAAATCTAGAATACCATTTGACCAAAACTTATCCTCCTGAAGTAATCGCTGAGGTAGAGAAATATAAAGTTTCCTCAATTAATGGGGGAAAAAGGCTGGATATTCGCAGCTACTGCACCTTTACCATTGATCCAAAGAATTCAAAAGATTTGGATGATGCAATCAGTGTAAGAGATTTAGGAGACTGTTATGAAATTGGAATTCACATCGCCGATATAGCAAGTGTTATCCCAAAGGATAGTGCCCTAGACAAAGATGCCAGAAAACGTGGATGTACGTTTTATTCTCTCAAAAATGTATCAGTTCCAATGCTACCAACCAAGCTCAGTGAAAATCTCTGTAGCCTGCTGCCCAATAAGGATCGACCTGTCATATCGTTGTTCATTCAAGTAACAAAAAAAGATGACAGAGTGATTAAAGCAAAATTTACATTGGCAACCTTAAAATCAAACAAAAACTTTTCGTACGAAGAAGCAGAGGAGATCATCGAACAAATCGAAGGAAGTTCGCTTAAGTTTGACTCATTGCAAGACTGCTTAGCTGTAGCTTATCACTTTTCTACAGTGCACAGAAAGTGTAGGCTTCTGGATGACTGGTACTACGATCAGCCAACAGAAGAATGCTCTCTAGGTAAAAGACGGTCCCATCAGATGGTGGAGGAGCTCATGATCATGTACAACAGTTTTGTGGCTGAATACTTGACACGTAAAGACATTTCAAAGAACTCTACTCCTCTGAGATGTCAGTTTGGTCCCAATCCACAACAGATTAAAGAACTGAAAAATAAATATGGTCACCTAATAGAGTTGTCTGTTCACCTTTCCTATCGAATAGGTGCTAGTGGCCAACGTGTCTATGAACCAAAAGAAAGCCAAAAAAGATCTGCAGATCTACAAAATGTTCCTAATCAGCCTAAACGTGCTGTGAAAAGTATGGATATGAGAGTTTCTCAATGCATAAAAACAGAACCATTCTTTCCAAAAAACACTTTTTGTCTTCTCACTTCTGTGTTGAATCATCTTGAGTGTGCTGTCCAGAAAAGGAACTTCTACAAGATTGTTGAAATCATCACAACAGATGACATCCACCCAGAATTGCTCCCAGTGATTTTCGAGTTTAGGAAGCTCCTTGGGAGATCATACATAGTGCGTTCCAACTCATCCCCTCTTTCTAAACTGGGACACTATTCCATGCAGCTGGATTCATACACCTGGGCATCTTCTCCTATTCGCCGCTATTTGGATATAATCATACAAAGACATCTTCACTCGGCTATTTGCAAAGGTGTAATTCAGTACTCCAATCAAGATATTGACATATTGTGCAGAGAGTTTACAAAGAAGCATAAGAATGCTTCAGCGTATGAAAAAAAGTTCTTCAGTTTAAATTTTGCATCAAAGCTCAAAAGTCAAAATGTACAAAAACTTGCATTTGTACTCAGTATAGACCCTAAAATGAGTAGATTTGGGGTTTGTTTTCCATTTAATAAAGAATCTTTAGCAGATGTACACTATATAGGATATAGAGACCTGAAACTGATGGACCAGCCAATATTCAATGAAGAAGAACAATACACCACAATAAGATGGATTCGAAGACTTTACTCAATGGAAAGTCCCAGCATCCATGATGAAATAAAAAGTCATCAGTCGAATGTGCACACAACCATCCTGCAGTCTGAAACTTGGAAAGAAATCATTCAATCATTGAAAGCAGAGAACTTTGAGAACGTTGTGGATATTGTCAAAACAATCAGAATGGCACCTTTAACAAAACTGACACCAAAAGCCCATATCCACAGTCAAAACAAAGCTGTGACTGAGCACTATATTAATCTTTCAGTTAATCTGAAAGGTGGAGATATTTTTCAAGTGCAGATGTCACCTACCATCAAGCGTGGGTTCTTGGTTCCTACTGTTCAACTTTTGAACCTAAATCCAAAATTTGATGTATGTTTGGAACATTCAAAAGACCCCATCGGGTGCTTCGCCAAATATGCTATCCGTGCATCAAAATCCCGTTATCGCAACATAAAAGAATACCAAACAATATGGAAACCACTGTGTGAGATGGAATCTGTTATAAGTTCAGTTGAAGAAAATGATTCCATTATCCTTGAAGATATGGATTTAAAGTGGCCCAGAGAACACTCAGATTGCCTCAAAGGCAGCTTTGTTTTGCCACTAGAATATAAAAAGGAGTGGTGCATTGAATGTGATCTTAGTAAATGCTTTTTGTGCATCCGGAGACGGAACTTGAAACTACGGAAGGGTGGCAATGACTCGGCAGAGTTCCAAGATCTGAGCTCTGAATGTGTGGATCCTGCCTGCTTTACCTGGATTGCGCATGGAGTAACAACAAATGCAGAAGAGCACAAGTCTAAAATGCCTGGCTACATTGAAGTGCATTTCAAAATCAATCAGACCTCTATGGAAGACACCCCAGAATGCCTATTCCAGGCAGATTCCAAATTCACTGTGGAGTTAATCCCAAAACTACTTCCAGATGTGTGAGTATGAATTTTAAAATTCTCTGAATTTGCAGCAAATAAAACACTGCCTAAATCCAAGTATCTTGAGATCTTTATAAATTTTCCAAACCTAATCAGTCCAGTATGAGATCACGTAAATTGATAATTTCGGAAATGTAATTTGACAAATGCTGATTATATTTGAAGCGAGAAAGTTTGGTCTGCATAGTAAATACTGGCAAGCAGAAAATATTCCATGTAGTGAGCTGGGTGGTGACAACACACTAATTGTATTTTTGTTCTGTGTTTCCAGGCGTAAGGACCAAGCTATCACTAACCTTGCACGGGCTAATGAACTCGTAAAGAACATTGCACTTGGGATTTCAGTCTCTTCTACACGTAAGACATTTATATTCAGTAGCCAGCTAACCGTAGGGTGTAAGACAGCAAGAGAGCAACTGTTACAAAGGATATTCAGGGAGCTAAAAGGCAGTAAGAGAGAAATATTGCAGAAAAGGTGAATGATGACCTTCAGTATGTTTCCAGTGTTTTAGTAGTAAAAGAAAGGTCACGGAGAAGGTGAAGTGTATCAAAAACACTAAGGATGAATTGAAATATACAGACAGTGAAACAGCAAAGACGCTAAACGTGTATTTTTAAAAGTTTACATGTGAACAAGTGAATAACCTCTCAACATTAAGTAACTAAGGAAGTACTTCATGATTTGGAAATTGTAGAGAGAGAAGTACTGTCTAGATTAAATAGGCTTAAATCTAACAAAACTCCAGGACCAAATAACGTTTATCCCAGAGTGCTTAAGTAGGCTAATGGATGTATATACAGTTAGGTCCATAAATATTTGGACAGAGACAATTTTTTCTAATTTTGGTTCTGTACATTACCACAATGAATTTTAAATGAAACAACTCCGATGCAGTTGAAGTGCAGACTTTCAGCTTTAATTCAGTGAGGTGAACAAAATGATTACATAAAAGTGTGAGGCAACTAAAGCATTTTTTGAACACAATCCCTTCATTTCAGGGGCTCAAAAGTAATTGGACAATTGACTCAAAGGCTATTTCATGGGCAGGTGTGGTCAAGTCCGTCGTTATGTCATTATCAATCAAGCAGATAAAAGGCCTGGAGTTGATTTGAGGTGTGGTGCTTGCATGTGGAAGATTTTGCTGTGAACAGACAACATGCGGTCAAAGGAGCTCTCCATGCAGGTGAAAGAAGCCATCCTTAAGCTGCGAAAACAGAAAAAACCCATCTGAGAAATTGATACAATATTACGAGTGGCAAAATCTACAGTTTGGTACATCCTGAGAAAGAAAGCAAGCACTGGTGAACTCAGCAACGCAATAAGACCTGGACGTCCCCGGAAGACAACAGTGGTGGATGATCGCAGAATCATTTCCATGGTGAAGAGAAACCCCTTCACAACAGCCAACCAAGTGAACAACACTCTCCAGGGGGTAGGCGTATCGATATCCCAGTCTACCATAAAGAGAAGACTGCATGAAAGTAAATACAGAGGGTGCACTACAAGGTGCAAGCCACTCATAAGCCTCAAGAATAGAAAGGCTAGATTGGACTTTGCTAAAGAACATCTAAAAAAGCCAGCACAGTTCTGGAAAAACATTCTTTGGACAGATGAAACCAAGATCAACCTCTACCAGAATGATGGCAAGAAAAAAGTATGGAGAAGGCGAGGAACAGCTCATTATCCAAAACATACCACATTATCTGTAAAACACGGTGGAGGCATTGTGATGGCTTGGGCGTGCATGGCTGCCAGTGGCACTGGGACACTAGTGTTTATTGATGATGTGACACAGGACAGAAGCAGCCGAATGAATTCTGAGATGTTCAGAGACATACTGTCTGCTCAAATCCAGCTAAATGCAGTCAAATTGATTGGGCGGCGTTTCATGATACAGATGGACAATGACCCAAAACATACAGCCAAAACAACCCAGGAGTTTATTAAAGCAAAGAAGTGGAAAATTCTTGAAAGACCAAGTCAGTCACCTGATCTTAACCCAATTGAGCAGGCATTTCACTTGTTGAAGACTAAACTTCAGACAGAAAGGCCCACAAACAAACAGCAACTGAAAGCCGCTGCAGTAAAGGCCTGGCAGAGCATTAAAAAGGAAGAAACCCAGCATCTGGTGATGTCCAGGAGTTCAAGACTTCAGGCTGTCATTGCCAGCAAAGGGTTTTCAACCAAGTATTAGAAATGAACATTTTATTTCCAGTTATTTAATTTGTCCAATTACTTTTGAGCCCCTGAAATGAAGGGATTGTGTTCAAAAAATCTTTCACCTGCATGGAGAGCTCCTTTGACCGCATGTTGTCTGTTCACAGCAAAATCTTCCACATGCAAGCACCACACCTCAAATCAACTCCAGGCCTTTTTGTCTGCTTAGTTGATAATGACATAACGATGGACTTGCCCACACCTGCCCATGAAATAGCCTTTGAGTCAATCGTCCAATTAGTTTTGAGCCCCTGAAATGAAGGGATTGTGTTAAATTAATGCTTTAGTTGCCTCACATTTTTATGCAATCGTTTTGTTCACCCCACTGAATTAAAGCTGAAAGTCTGCAGTTCTGCATCTGAGTTGTTTCATTTAAAATTCATTGTGGTAATGTACAGAACCAAAATTAGAAAAAAGTTGTCTCTGTCCAAATATTTATGGACCTAACTGTATAAACCTTCAATGCATATTTTTTAAAAGTCACCACATGCAAGAGAAATTCCTGAGAATGGGAAAATTGCAAATATTATCCCATTGTATGAGGCTAAACCAAAAAGTAAAGCAATCTGAAAATTATGCGCTAACTGCAACGTATAGAAGCTGATGCCATACAATATGTTCATGATGGTTTATGGGTAGTTGAAGCCAGGGTCAAATGAGCATGAATACTCTTCTGTGAGAGTCCACCATTGTTGAACAACGTGTCTTAGTGAGGTTTTTTTTGGGAAGAGGAAATGAAACCTACTAAAATTCATCAAAGGATATTGGTTCAGTACAGAAGTGAAAACAACATGACTCAATAAAAACTTTATGAACAGGCAGAAAGGTGTAAAGTGGGAAGAACTAGTGTAACTGACAAAGCTTGAGCTGGTCGACCATCAACATCATGAACACGTTAACAAGGTTAATGCCTTCATCAGAAAAGACCGACAGATTACATTGTCCATTGTTGCTGCACATTTGGATATCAGCTATACAATAGATCTGCACATACCATAGTGCTTCATGACTTGGGGTAACATAAAGTTGCGCAAGATGGCTACCCAAACTTCTTAGTGATCTGCACATGCTAACATCCTTCAGTGCAATTCTGCAGGTTTCACTCCCTCTCCCTAAAGAACTTTTACTATAGCACGCTGCTCAATAATAGTGCAATCCTGCAGTGAAGAGTACCTGTTCATTTGACCTTGGCTTCATTTAGACTAATGGCACAGCGCCATACTGTGAGTAGCAAGTAAATAGCGTTTGGACAAGGAAGGTTGTGTTTTTTCTAATATGTTGGAATTGCGGCAGTGCACTGTAATCAGTAAATGCACCCAACCTCTCTCTGGAATTCTATGAGGAAGTAACAAAGGCATACGATAAGAGAGGTTTATAGGGTGATTTATCTTGATCTTTCAGAAGGCATTTGATAAGGTTCCACATGAGAGTTTGAGTATCAAACTAAAAGAATTGGGAATTTATGACGCTGTGCGTTGTTGGGTGCAAAATTGGCTCAAACACAGGAAGCAAAGGGTTATGGTGTGAGACACTTATCAGAGTTAGGCGATGTTAAGAGTCATGTCCCCAGCGGATCAGTGTTGGGGCCCCGGCTATTTGTAATGTGTATAAATGATCTGGATATTAATATAAATAACAAGCTGGTTAAGTTTGCAAATAATGTCAAAGGAGGTGTTTTGGAAGATAATCTAGAATCATTTGAATCATTACAGAAGGAAGGACTGGAACAGAATCCAGGCTTGGGAAGATTTGTGGTACATAAAATTGAATGTATGGAAAGTTAACGGTATTATGGGAAACAGGAGTAGAAATGTTAGATTTCAATGCACAATGGGAGGTCTGAAACTTGAAAGTGCCGCTTATGAGAAGGACCCGGGGTTGGAGTAAGCTTGTCACTATCTACATTACAGCAGTGTACACAAGCCATTAAAAAGACTATCAGAATGTTAGGTCAAATATCATGACAGGTAGAGTACAAGTCAAAGTAGATGATGCTTAAGCTTTGTAATGCAATGGAGAACTTTTTGGTGGTCTCCGGCCTACAAAAAAGACATAGCAGTGCTAGAGAAAGTCCAGAGATGAACAACTAGGCTGATGCTGGGACTAAGAGGTATGAGCTATGAGTAGAGGCTGAAAGAGTTGAACATTTTCACTTAAAGCAAATGGAGATTAAGATGTGACCTGACTGAAGTGTTTCAAATTATGAAAGGAATTTGAACAATGGCTCCCAACTGTTACTTTAAAATGAGTTCAACAAGAACACAGTTGGGAACTTGTTAAGGGTACATTTTGTACAGAAGTTTGAAAGGTTTTCTTCATACAGCAAACCATAGACATGTGGAATAAATTATGAAGTAGTGTGGTAAAAAGTAGGACTTTAAGGACCTTCAAAACTCAACTTGATTTTATTTTGGAGAAATTATGTGGATAGGATTGTTAAGTTTTGTTGGGCTGAATGGTCTGTTCTTCTCAAAACTTTTCCATGTTCTAATATTGTAAAAAACAATGTTTCTTTGGAGAATAATAATAACAAAATCTAACCTGATGTGCATAAGTCCCAATAATCAACTGCCAGAAATAGATAAAGATCTTGAAGATAAATTCCTACCTAAATGCTGACTTATTGAGGATTGGCAATGCTTTGATCACTGTTATTCTTGTTCCTTCTCCTTATTTTGTATCATTATGATCATTAATACCTACTTATCATTGTAGCAGTACACGGTCTTTATTTTATCGGAAAAATAATTCACTTGGTAGGTGATTAGTACCAGTGATTTGGTTTCAGATAATCCCAGCCGTTGCCTGAGTGACATCTCTGTGTTCTCCCTATGTATCTCTGGATTTTCTGGTTTCCTTCCATGTCTTGAACATTTCTAGGTCAATCTAAATTTGTCCCGTGTTACTCTATTGTATGTTAATGAGTCACTGGCCTTGGGCTCAGGTCCTCTGAAGCCCAATATTGATGAGAATATGAAAGGGTTAATACAAATGAACAATTTCACTTCATATATTTTTGCCCTGACTTCATTCAAAGAACAACTCATGGAAAACTAAAATTTTCTAAACTTTGAAACTCTGATCATTTTTATACAGTACCCTTACCATTTTTCAATGTTAGAGTCCTGCAGACATTTCCAAGAGTGGTCAGAATTGAAAATAAAATAACAGTCGATTGATATATAAATTAAATCACAGCCCGCTAAAATACCCTAAAAATGTGCCGAGAAATTTACATACCAAATGCCAAGGATGACAAGGAGGCCAAGGCATACAAAAATAGATTATTTATTCAATGAATAAAGAAAAGGTTTACAAAAATAGATGAGTTATTCAATGAACAAACAATTGAAAGAGATTAATGCCAAGTGAACCAAAAGTAGCAACTTAAAAAAAGAAAATAAATCCTATGGTCTCACAAAGCAGGTGTTGAGCCCTATCAGCCTGGCAGGTGGCACACCACATTTCTCACCAAAGCACCACAAAGTAAAATGCAGAATCACACCTCCTATCTGTTTCACTCTGTCTCTAAACTGACCCTTCTTTTACTCCTGCTATATGGGGCCTTGGTCCAAATTAACTTCCCAACCCATACTGAGTAAGTCTACGGACTCAAATTAGCTTTAATCCTCTTTCTACCGTCTCTTTCAGCTTAGTCTTGTGGGGCCAGACATGACTCTCGAGTAAGAACACAGATTCCATCAAGAAAAAAGAGTCCTAAAATGGTGGCAACCATACAAGACAGCGCTGCAAGAGAACAAAATAAAATGACAAACATACAGTAACAAAATATTAATCTGACCCGTGGACTCCTGTTTCTCAAAAAACTGATATATAAATCTTTTTTACAGCCCAAGAATCATTTAAAAAAATTAAATGTGAGAGTCAAATCCCGACAATCAGGTGGCGGTGTGGCATACAAGTTGTCAAAGTTTGTATAATTCTATACAATATTCATATAGCATTAATTCTGAAGTATACAGTAATTGTTATGTCAGCAAGCCGACCAGTACGCTTAGTGAGTATCAGGATATCGATATGAGACAGACAAAGGGTCAAAAACACGGACATCAAAAGACTCGTTCGGCAAACCAAGACGTGACACAAAAACGATTGTCAAAAAATTACGTGTAAAGATCAGCACCACAAAAATTGAACAAGAATAGTTTAAAGCAAAGGACATATTAAAGGGTTTGACTCTGCAGCTTTGATATGGAAGTGACTATTAGTCGACCTTTTAACCTGTCATGTCAATTAACTGCGGGTCACGACCTTTGAGGACATGCCCCTGGGAATGCAAAGAGCTGTCCTAACAGCAGGAGTCTAATGATTGTTAAAGTACAAGATGGAGGCCAAAAGGCACCAAAAAATGAAACCACATGTAAAGGTAATGATAGAATAGCAAGGACAGGAGTTATTCTGAATGGTCAGCATGGGTTCAGAAGAGGGAGGTCGTGTTTTACTAACATGCTGGAATTTTATGAGGAGGCAAAAGGATACGATCAAAGTGGAGCAGATGATGTTATTGATCTGGACTTTCAGAAAGCATTTGATAAGGTGCCACATGAGAGGGTGGGCATCAAATTAAAACAAGTGTAAGGGTGATGTTTTTAGATGGGTGCAGAATTGGCTCAGACACAGGAAGCAGAGGGTTATGGTGTGAAGAACCTCATCAATACTGGTTAAGAGTGGTGTTCCACAGCGGTTAGTGCTAGGGCCACTGCTATTTTTAATATATATAAATGATTTAGATAGGAATATAAGTGACAAGCTGGTTAAGTTTGCAGATGATACCAAGGTAGGTGGATTAGCAGATAGTTTGGAATCCGTTATATCATTAAAGGAGAACTTGGATAGCATACAGGCTTGGGGAGATTTGTGGCAGATGAAATTTAATGTCAGTAAATGTAAAATATTACACATAGGAAGTAAAAATGTTAGGTTTGAATACACAGTGGGCAGTCAGAAAATCGAGAGTACACTTTATGAGAAGGATTTAGGAGTCTTAGTGGATTCATGCTCACTATTAACTGCCAGACAGTGTTCAGAAGCCATTAAGAAGGCTAACAGAATGTGAGGTTATATAGCACCTTGATGTGTGGAGTACAAGTCACAGGAGGTTCTGCTCAAGCTTTATAACACGCTGGTGAGGCCTCATGTGGAGTACTGGGTGCAGTTTTGGTCTGCAGGATACAAAAAATACATAGCAGCACTAGAAAAGGTCCAGAGAAGAGTGACTAGGCTGATTCCAGGGCTACAGGGGTTGAATTATGAGGAAAGATTAAAAGAGCTGAGCCTTTACAGTTTAAACAAAAGAAGATTAAGAGGTGACCTGACTGAAATGTTTAAAATTATGAAGGGAATTAGTCCAGTGGATCGAGACTGTTATTTTAAAATGAGTTCATCAAGAACACGGGGACACAGTTGGAATCTTGTTAAGGGTAAATTTCGTACAAACATTAGGAAGTTTTTCTTTACAGAAAGAACGATAGACACTTGGAATAAGAGATCAAGTAGTGTGGTAGACAGTAGGACTTTAGGGACTTTCAAAACTCGACTTGATGTTTTTTTGGAAGAAATAAGTGGATAGGACTGGTGAGCTTTGTTGGGCTAATGTTCTAATAAAAAAATAATATTCAGAAAGGAATCTACAGGTTCAAAAATCCCTAAAAAAAGATTATACACATTGGTTAAAATAAACACGTCAAAACATAAAACAGAAACTCAATTATAACAGTGATGTTAAATGAATTAATAAATTGTAACAGGTGTTGACACTTATAGATTGCTGACCCAGGGTGGAAGTGAAATTGAATTTACAGCAAAATGCAGATCCACTGACTGAGGAAGAATATATAAGTATCTTCATCCCCCCCCTATATTTTCATTTTATCTGAAAATTTCTTTCATTGCCAATACATTTTTATCACCTAAGGATCAACATCACTTTCTTTCTGTCCCCAAAAAACCCTTAAATGCTTTTTTGAAGTTACATGCAAACCTAATGCAAAACAAATGTTAGTGTAAATTTGTGAAAAACTGTATGTCAAAGGCAATTGCCCATTACTACTGTGGTAAAAATTAGGCAACAAACAAAAAAAGGTTTAGAAAAATCAGCAAAAGAAAAGAAACATATATTTACATAAGCGGAGTTCACAACTGGACTGACTAGCAAATTGAGGTTTCTCTATAAATATGGTGGATAGGAGGAAGAGGCGGAGTCAGTGCGGCCGGAACAGGAACTGATGAGTCAGGAAAGTGGATTCTGGGTACTGGAAATGATGTCAGCAGGGTTTGCCGGACGTGATGTCAGCAGTGGGTGGAGAGAACTGCAGAGAAACAAGAGGAAAAGGGATCAGGTGAGAGTGCCAACCCCTGATCTGGCTGACGAATGACACTATTTGAGCCTGTTACCTGTCCCCCAGCCGCACGTGTGTGACACTACTTATCATATTTTGTGATGTTTTATTTTACATAACCTATGGAGTGAGAATTGGGCCACTGGAAAGTGGCAGCATGGTGTGTATTGGTCAAGCATGCCAATAGATTACACTGTGTACATGTAACAGTAACTCTGAAATAAAACTGATTACATTTTTTATCTAAGCAATATTTTTATATTTTTTATACTTACATTTTTTAATAAGCCAGCACTATTTTCCTCCTTCATATAGTGTGAACTAAAGAGTCCCTGGGCACAAAAGTCCCAAACAATGACTCAAAATGCCAACTAGAGGGGAAAATTCCCTCCAACCCCACCTAGTAACAAAAAGAGTAATTAAGAATCTTATAAATAGTAAAATTTACTATTACAGAAAATACTCTGTAGCAAAATAAAACTCCACAAAACACATAGGCAAAATTACTTACCTGATAAAGCAAAAGCAATCCAAGGCAAATACATCCCATTCACAAATCCGAAAAATCGGGAGTGGTCTCCCCTAGACTTTCTCATATACTGAGATATGGGAAAGGATATCTGAAGAGTAAACCGCAAGACAATGATTATATTTTTATATTATTTACATTAAAAAACTATTAACAAAAAAATGAAATCAAATGAATAATATATTGAACAGTTATTATAAAAGTAAAACTGAATAAATCAGAGTCTGCAGCTGCATGAATAAAAGGTAAAGTACCACTTTCAATTAGCGGAAATAGCTCAAAAGTTAATACAAATCTACATTTTGTACCTAATACTTGTATGCAAAATTTGGTTGACCTGACTGAAAGCATACTCAAGTATTGTGTTTACATACACACACATACACACACAGAGACAGACAGACATAATTCCAAAAATGGTATTTTCAGACTCAGGGAGGTATAAAACATTGAGATTCATCATAATCTCGAGGTCAAATATTTTTCATATACTTGAAAGTAAAAATGTTGTCAAAAACCGATCATTAGGTCAAAAATCGAGTAATAACAACAACACACACAAAAATAACTAAAAAGGACACCACCAAAAGCGTATTCGCAATGGAACTGTGGGCTTTCGTCAGCCTTTCTGGTGCTGAGGACAGTCCCTTGACGGTGATGGACATGTGGCCCTGCCTCTCAGGGGACCACCAACAAAACACATGGAACATAAAAGAAGATACATAGATATACAGACACTAAATGACCAAAAATATTAACATAAGTGAAGGAATCAAAAATGAACAAGAAAACACATAAAAATGAGATTTGAATCTCAGTTTAAGGAGTAGCCCTGGCTGGAATATAACATTGGATGTGCACAATAAGAAAAATACAGAGGAAATGGAGAAACAAAAATACAAATTATATGATTAAGCGACAATGAAACCAAATGTATTATTTCTTTAAATATGAATATGCTGAGTCTCTCTTCTCCAGAATATGGCAGAAAGAGAACAAGTGAATGTGCCATTTTTCAGTGACTAAAAGTAATTAGTAACTTTTACAATTTCATGGTAGACCGTTATTCAAGTCTATTTCTTGATAAGACATGTCTAATTTTAAGCTTTGATGCCAATATTTGTGAATTTTCTCTTGGGATTAATAAAGTATCTATCTATCTATCTATCTATCTATCTATCTATCTATCTATCTATCTATCTATCTATCTATCTATCTATCTATCTATCTATCTATCTATCTATCTAATACAGAGTTGCAACTTGTAGCAGTTTTAAATCAAATTTGAATCATCAATACTGAATAATGGCACAGGTGCTGTCTCCTTTACCATGTGCCAATTATCTGTAATTTTTGTGCCCTGCCCTGAGCAGACCCTATATACCCAGTATAGCATGGCAAAAGATCTACAATTTTTTTCTGCGGTAAGCACCTTGAATACTTTTACCAGCTCTTCAGCCATTCTTGATAGCTTAACTCAGTGAGACAATATAATAGCATCCACTAGATGGTGCCATAGAACTGTGCCAGGAGTTGACTGCAAGGCTTACGAATTGCTTAACATTTTTTTCACATTTTGTTCAATTTATGGCCCGGGAACACTAAGTTTCACACAGGATAAAACTAATTTATTTGTTTTTTTATAAGGAAGCCAGGACATCACACAGCCTGGTCCAACTTGTGTGCTTCTCTACAGAGACAAACTATACTAAAAACCCTAATATGTATTCAGAAAACTTCAAACAAAAAGCCAATATATTGGCTTATATATATATATATATATATATATATATATATATATATATATATATGCTTCTAAAAAAATTAAAGGAACACTTTGAAAAAACAGCAGATCTCAATGGGCAAAAAACTCCTGCTGGATATTTGTACTGCTATGGACTGGGTAAGGTGTTAGGAACGAAAGGATGCCACATTGCTTGATGGAAATGAAAATTATCGACCTACAGAAGGCTGAATTCAAAGACACTCCGAAAATCAAAGTGAAAAAATGATGCGGCAGGCAGGCGAGTCCATTTTGCCGAAATTTCATTGCAGCAACTCCAAATCGTACTCAGTAGTTTGTATGGCCCCCACGTGCTTGTATGCATTCCTGACAATGTCCTAATGAGACGACAGATGGTGTCCTGGAGGATCTCCTCCCAGATTTGGACCAGGGCATCACTGAGCTCCTGAACAGTCTTAGGTGCAACCTGGTGGTGTTGGATGGATCGAAACATAATGTGCCAGAGGTGTTCTATTGGATTGAGGTCAGGCGAGTGAACATGGGGGCCAGTCAATGGTATCAATTCCTTCATCCTCCAGGAACTGCCTGCATACTCTCACCACATGAGGCCGGGCATTGTCGTACATCAAGAGGAACCCAGGACCCCCTGCACTAGCATAGGGTCTGACAATGGGTCCACGGATTTCATCCCGATACCTTATGGCAGTCAAGGTGCTGTTGTCTAGCCTGTAGAGGTCTGTGCATCCCTCCATGGATATTTTTGAGCAGTATACAGTATATTTATATGACAACGCTGTTCAGGAAAAACAGATTGGTTTGTAAATATATAAATTAGTACAGATATATATAACGTTTCCATTAGATTGGTTTCAAAATATACATTGGTTTGGCTACATCTGTTCAGATAGAGACATTGTTTAAAATATTTGCATTGGTTTGAATACATTACGTTCCTGCTTAACCCTGAGCAGCTGTAATGGTTCAACCAGAGTTCTTTTCCTAGCTGAAATTCAAATTCATGTTTTAAGTCATTTTGTTCATTTTTGGTTCTTTTGTATGTATCTGGTTTATTTGTGTTCATTTGCCAATGCTTGTGTTTATGCTTCAATGCCTTGGCTTTGTTCCATGTGTGTTGTGGGTGGTCCCACAAGGAGAGCAACCTGCCTGTCACCTCCAGGAACCTCCCTTCACCCTATACATTGGAGTGTCTCCCATAGTTCCATGTGGTTCATTTTGAATACGCTAGAGAGTTTTTGGTAAGTTCTTGTGCTTTTCAGTGGTTGTGCTTTTTGATAACTCTTCAGTTTTGACCTCTGTGCTCTGTTTTTTGACTTCTCCTTGGGATTTCTATATTGGGGTTGTGTTTGTCTTGGATTGCCATTGTGCTCTACAGAGCTTAACTGTGTGACAGAGCATTTTTGTCAAGAATAAAACCTTTTGCCCATTTATCTAACCAGGATTTGGTAGTATATCCCCCTTTACACCGTATACATAGATGTACTGCAGAGATGCAGTTTCAAAAGCACTGCTGACCACATAACCTGACTGCCATTAAAGACAGTGACTAATTAGTTTTGAGCATTCTTTTCATTGTTAATTTCCCATAATCAGTGCAGGGTTGCAGAGAACCAACTTTCTTCTCCAGAAAAAGGAAGCCAAAGCCAGTGAAACTATTAGAAGATCTAATGAAACAATCAGCAAGGTTTTCCTTGATATAATCATCCACTGCTTTCATTGCTGCACTGAAGAAGGCATTGATTTTCCCTTTAGGGTTGCGTGCTCCAAGCAATAAATCAAATCCACAATCATAGGGATTATTCAATAGCAGAAGCAGAGATTATTTGCGTATATTGGTATACTTTTATCATGTGCATTCTTATTTTGTTTCATTTTCTTTTGCCATTGTTGTGTTTTGTGCTCAATAGGAGATAGACTGATTAGGCAGATGCTCACAATGACCAAGTAGGTAAAAATGAGTGAAGCAAACATTTGTGGGCTCCACAATGAGACCTCCATCTTTGCACTTTCTCTGTGATTACAGCTGTCAAGTACTGTTTACACCACATGCCATTTTCCATTTTGAGTCTCTCACTTACTCTACTAGAGCCCCCAAATCATATGTATAGTTTCATTTATTTTGAGAACTACATGGAAGTTACATTTTATTAAAATACTAGCAAAATACCCGCGCTTCGCAGCGGAGAAGTAGTGTGTTAAAGAGGTTATGTAAACATATATATATATACATATACATATATATACATATCTACATATACACATATCTACATATACATATATATACATACATATACACATCCACATATACATATATATACATATACAAATTTACACATCTACATATATATACATATGTACATATATATACATATAAATATATACATATATACATATATATATATATATACACATATATATACATATGCACATATATATATATATCCATCCATCCATCCATTTTCCAACCCGCTGAATCCGAACACAGGGTCACGGGGGTCTGCTGGAGCCAATCCCAGCCAACACAGGGCACAAGGCAGGAACCAATCCCGGGCAGGGTGCCAATATATATATATATATATAAATATAGACATACATATATACCTACATACATACATACATTCACATATATATATATATATAGCAAAATACCCGCGCTTCGCAGTGGAGAAGTAGTGTGTTAAAGAGGTTATGTAAACATATATATACGTATACGTATATACACATACATAAACACACACCTATACATCCATCCATCCTCTTCATATATACATATATACATACATACATAGTGCGTTGTAACACGGGCTGTGATTGTTACATGGGAGGGAGACGACAAATCACAGCTTCCCGCTTTCTAATCGGGCCTGTGATTGGTGCTTTGACGGATGCCCAGATCCCACAGTATATCCCCTTAGGAGAGGCGTTAGGCAAGTGTAATTGAATAGTGGTGCTGCAAGTTTAGCTTTACACCTGTTTTTAAGGCTTATTGACTGAAAGGGGCTTTCATGAAAAAACTTAGGGCTTTGCTACAGGATACACCCTCCACAAGTTAAGGAAGTAAAAATAAAGGTATATATTTCTGTTTTATTTAAACCTTTTAAGTTTGTATGTGGGCGGCATGGTGGCGCAGTGAAAGGTGCCAGTTAGGAGACCCGGGTTTGCTTCCCTGCATGGAGTTTGAATGTTCTCCCTGTGTCTGTCTGGGTTTCCTCTGGGTACTCCGCTTTCCTCCCACAGTCCAAAGACATGCAGGTTAGGTGCATTGGCGATTCTAAATTGTCCCTGGTGTGTGGGTGTGTGTGGGTGTGTGTGCCCTGCAGTGGGCTGGCACCTTGCCTGGGGTTTGTTTCCTGCCTTGTGCCCTGTGTTGGCAGGGATTGGCTCCTGTATTTAGGATATAGCGGGTTGGATAATGGACGGATGGACATTTGTATGCATAGCCCTATTTGCCCGTTTTCGTTTTTTTTTTTCTTCAGTAATATTTCAGCAAACCCGGAGCTTGTCAGTTCAAATCCTGGTACTGACACCACTGTGTGACCCTGAGGAAGTCACTTCACCTGCCTGTGCTTCAAGAAACAAAAGTAATGTAACAAATTGTACCTCAGATGTTGCAAGTTGCTGGAATAAAGGCATAAGTAAAATAGATAAATATGTATTATACACATAGGAACTATTAATTTATTTTCAGTTAAGTCATCTGCAGCAAACCTTTATAAATGAGGGTTTCTCCTTTTTAGATAGTGCAAACTGTTTCTTCTTCATTGAGGTTTTCTCTTGGAGAGCTTTTTTCATTTCATTGAAAATTAAAGCAGCAGCTGCCAAAATATGTAGCTTTCTTATTAATTTTTCAACATTGTGTAAAATAACTTTATAAAGTAGCATAAAAGGTTTAAATACCGGTTATCCTTTTACACTAAAATATTACTAAAGAGATACAAAAAAAGTAAAATTCATATGTTGTTTTTCTTTAAGGAGATTAAATATTACTGAAGAAAGAAAAAAAAAACTAAAACAGCCAAATGGGGCTATGCATACAAACTTAAAAGGTTTAAATAAAACAGAAATATATATTTTATTTTTACTTCCTTAACTTTTGGAGGGTGTATCCTGTAGCAAAGCCCTAACTTTTTTCGTGAAAGCACGTTTCAGTCAATAAGTCTTAAAAAGAGGTATAAAGATATTGACAATAAGCTACGCAAACCCACCAAGACATGGAATCATTTAAATCAAGTATCATTACATCTTCCTTTCTTAAAGGGTTTAGCACAGTTAGAGCGGACAGAGACGCAAGTACCTGTGGGAAGCACAAAGGAGGAGGACTCGCTCTCTATGTTAATACACGGTGGTGTAACTCTGGACATGTTAACGTCAAAGTCTCCACTTGCTGCAGGGACATCGAACTGTTGGCCATAAGTCTGCATCCCTATTACTTGCCCAGAGAGTTTGGACACGTCATTGTTGTCATCGTGTATATTCCTCCTCGGGCGGACGTGGAGTCAGCGAGTGACATCATCCATTCTGCTGTTGCTAAGTTACAAACGCAGCACCCCGAGGCACTTGTGCTAATCGCTGGAGACTTTAACCATGTGACGCTGGACAAAACATTACCTGCATTCTCCCAGTATGTGGACTGCAACACCCGGGGAAATAAGACTATTGATTTACTGTATGCAAACGTTAAAGACGCATACAGTGCCACCCCGCTGCCTGCGCTTGGGAAAGGAGATCATAACCTGGTTCTGCTTCAGCCTCACTACAAACCAAAAGTGAGAGTCCTACCTGTAACCACACGATCATTCAGGAAGTGGACCCCGAAGGCTGAGAATGCTCTGAGACAATGTTTTGGAACTACAGACTGGGATATCCTGCAGGGATCACATAGTGAGAACATTGAGGAGGTTGTTGACTACACTACTGACTACATCAACTTCTGTATGGACATTGTAGTTCCAGTAAGAACTGTACGCTGCTATGCTAACAACAAGCCATGGATTACAAGTGACATCAAGGGCCTTTTGAACCAGAAGAAAAGAGCCTTTAAAGACGGTGATCAGCATGAGCTCAAGCGCGTGCAGAAGGAACTCCGAGTCCAGCTCAGGGCGGCGAAGGAGCAGTACAGGAGAAAGCTGGAGCAGAAGTTGCAGAACAACAGCATGAAGGAAGTGTGGAATGGGATGAAGATCATCACTGGCTGCAGCTCGAAGCGGGGTACCACCATTGAGAGAGACGTGAAAAGAGCAAACCAAATGAACATCTTCTTTAACAGGTTTGACCACCCTAACCCACTCTCACCTCGGAGTACTGCACTCTCTACACATCCTTCTGCTGATACCAACATAGGAGAGACATCCCCACCCACAATTACAGCAGCGCAAGTGAGCAGAGAGCTGAGGAAACTTCGTGCCAGCAAAGCAGCAGGTCCAGATGGAGTATCGCCACGACTGCTGAAGGTCTGTGCATCAGAGCTAGGGGGTCCTCTACAGCGCATCTTCAACCTGAGTCTGGAACAGGGGAAAGTCCCGAGGCTTTGGAAAACATCTTGCATCACCCCAGTCCCAAAGGTATCACGTCCTGGTGAGCTGAATGACTTCCGGCCTGTCGCTCTAACATCACATGTGATGAAGACCATGGAGCGGCTGCTGCTTCACCACCTGAGGCCAGAGGTCCAACATGTCCTCGACCCTCTGCAGTTCGCATACCAGGAGAAAGTGGGAGCGGAAGATGCCATCATCTGTATGCTACATCGATCCCTCTCCCACTTGGACAAAGGCAGTGGCGCTGTAAGAATTATGTTTCTAGACTTCTCTAGCGCCTTCAACACCATCCAACCTCTGCTCCTTAGGGACAAGCTGACAGAGATGGGAGTAGATTCATACCTGGTGGCATGGATCGTGGACTATCTTACAAACAGACCTCAGTATGTGCGTCTCGGGAATTGCAGATCTGACATTGTGGTCAGCAACACAGGAGCGCCGCAGGGGACTGTACTTTCTCCGGTCCTATTCAGCCTATATACATCGGACTTCCAATATAACTCGGAGTCCTGCCACGTGCAAAAGTTTGCTGACGACACTGCTATCGTGGGCTGCATCAGGAGTGGGAAGGAGGAGGAGTATAGAAACCTCATCAAGGACTTTGTTAAATGGTGCGACTTAAACCACCTACAACTGAACACCAGCAAAACCAAGGAACTGGTGGTGGATTTTAGGAGACCCAGGCCTCTCATGGACCCCGTGATCATCAGAGGTGACTGTGCGCAGAGGGTGCAGACCTATAAATACCTGGGAGTGCAGATGGACGATAAATTGGACTGGACTGCCAATACTGATTCTCTGTGCAAGAAAGGACAGAGCCGCCTGTACTTCCTTAGAAGACTGGCATCCTTCAACATCTGCAGTAAGATGCTGCAGATGTTCTATCAGATGGTTGTGGCGAGCGCCCTCTTCTACACATTGGTGTGCTGGGGAGGCAGCATTAAGAAGAAGGATGCCTCACGCCTGGACAAACTGGTGAGGAAGGCAGGCTCTATTGTTGGCATAGAGCTGGACGGTTTGACATCCGTAGCAGAGCAACGGGCACTCAGCAGGCTCCTATCAATTATGGAGAATCCACTACATCCATTAAACAGTGTCATCTCCAGACAGAGGAGCAGTTT
Source organism: Erpetoichthys calabaricus (assembly GCF_900747795.2). NCBI lineage: Eukaryota > Metazoa > Chordata > Cladistia > Polypteriformes > Polypteridae > Erpetoichthys > Erpetoichthys calabaricus. The sequence continues at coordinate 147,863,461 of NC_041403.2, forward strand.
CAGCGACAGACTGCTGTCACTGTCCTGCTCCACTGACAGACTGAGAAGATCATTCCTCCCCCAAACTATGCGACTCTTCAATTCCACCAGAGGGGGTAAACGTTGAACATTATTCAAGTTATTGTCTGTTTTTTACCTGCATTTTTTATTACTCTTTAATTTAATATTTTTTTGCTGCTGGAGTATGTGAATTTCCCCCTGGGATTAATAAAGTATCTATCTATCTATCTATCTATCTATCTATCTATCTATCTATCTATCTATCTATCTATCTATCTATCTATCTATCTATCTATCTATCTATCTATCTATCTATCTATCTATCTATCTATCTATCTATCTATCTATCTATCTATCTATCTAAAGAGAAGTAAGGCAGTACTTATAAGCTTACATATATATATATATAGACATACATACATATATATATATATATATATATATATATATATATATCTATATCTAAATCCCCGCGAAGTACTGCTTTTACATTTTTATTAAGAAGAAAACCTTTTTAAATTGAGGGAAAATATACCAATAACAATTTGTTAAGGATCTGTTTTTTTGTGAAGCAGCCTTAACACAGCTTTTCTGCTGTTTTATAAACGAACGCCATATAAGGTCTTCCTTTTTCCTTGCTTCGCCAAGGAAGGAGCCTTTTTATGAAATCCAAGGGTTCTTCGCTTTTTTTTTTTCTTTTTTTATGATTGTTATAGTTCTGTTTGTATACCACGTTGTCAGTTCAGCACTCCAGTTGTAATATGATCAAGCCTTGCAAGCTTACTGTTAAGAATGCAACGTATAGTTGTACAGGAGAAAAGCAATCTTGCCTCAAATCAATGGCAACCTTTTGTAGGTCTATGAACTTAATTTAAACTTTAGGTTTACACGGTGCTTTCTTTCCGAAGTACTTGCACTCATGAATATGTCTGTATGCGTCAGTCACTCAAATCCATGCGCTTCGCACCGGAGAAGTACCGCTTTTAAATTTTTATTAAGAAGAAAAGAAAACCTTTTTAAATTGAGGGAAAATATACCAACAACAATTTGTTAAGGATCTGGTTTTATGTGAAGCTGACCTCAAACAGCCTATCCGCTGTTTTATAAACGAACGCCATATAAGGTCTTCCTTTTTCATTGCTTTGCCAACGGAAGCAGCCTTTTTATTTAATCCACGGGTTGTCCGCTGTTTTTTTGTTCGTTTATTACGATTGTTATAGTTCTGTTTGTATACCACATTGTCAGTTCAGCACTCCAGTTGTAATATGACCAAGCCGTGCAAGCACACTCTTGAGAATGCAACATATAGTTGTACAGGAGAAAAGCAATCTTGCCTCAAATCAATGGCAACCTTTTGTAGGTCTATGAACTTAATTTAAACTTTAGGTTTACACAGTGCTTTCTTTCCGAAGTACCTGCACTCATGAATATGTCTGTATGCGTCAGTCGCTCAAATCCCCGCGCTTTGCACCGGCGAAGTACTGCTTTTAAATTTTTATTAAGAAGAAAAGAAAACCTTTTTAAATTAAGGGAAAATATACCAATAACAATTTGTTAAGGATCTGTTTTTTTGTGAAGCTGCCTTCACTCGAGTGATCACTTCGAGCTGACTTGCTGGCTAACCATAAGCGTTACCTGGTAGGTAACCACCCATACAATCAGATTGTGATTCAGACTACGAATGCCGTGAATGTAATTACCCCGATCTACATGCTGTCAAATAAACGAACCACACGGCGTAGCGCAATTTTAGGGGCTTCGCCTCTAGTGCTGACGTCCGAGGTTCGATTCCCGTAAGGGAGTGAAGTGAGAGCTTCGCACAGCCGAAGTACTGCTTTTAAATTTTTATTAAGAAGTAAAGAAAACCTTTTTTAAATTAAGTTTTAAAAAGAGGTGTAAAGATATTGACAATAAGCTACGCAAACCCACCAAGACATGCAATCGTTTAAATCAAGGCGCGAGTTGAAAAACACCATCCCATAATATTAGTTAATGATTAACACATTTCTATATGTATTATTAGCATACAATACAACTGATAATATGTTGCGCTTATTTATCTGGTGTACCGACATTTTTGCGCGTTTAACGGCTGAAATCTAACGTGGTTTGTGCCCTTCAGAATGAAAACAGTTTGCATTTACCTTTTTAATAAAAGGCGAGTTTTTAAGTCTGAGAAATCACTACATAAATGCATACGTTTAATTGCACATGTGTTAATATGTATGCTTACACAGTATTAAAAGACACTCAACAATTAACATCATTTACCTTCGTTCCCGCATTTGACTTGTGCTGTAAATCTCTTCCTTGTTTTCAGTTCACGTGATTACGTAGGAGGCGTGATGACGCGATACGTGACTCCGCCTCCTCCATTAGAGTATATGGACAAAAAACAGGTTCCAGTTATGACCATTACGCATAGAATTTCGAAATGAAACCTGCTTAACTTTTATAAGTAAGCTGTAAGGAATGAGCCTGCCAAATTTCAGCCTTCCACCTACACGGGAAGTTGGAGAATTAGTGATGAGTGAGTGAGTGAGTGAGTGAGTGAGTGAGTGAGTGAGTGAGTGAGTGAGTGAGTGAGTGAGTGAGTGAGTCAGTCAGTCAGTCAGTCAGTCAGTCAGTGAGGGCTTTGCCTTTTATTAGTATAGATTAGAACAATTGTGACAAAAACAGGCCATTCCGTCCAACAAGCATGTCCATCCTATTAACCTTTCATTGTCTCAAATAACATCACATCAAGATAATCTGATTTTTAGGCATTTATAATTTCAGTAAGATACAGTAACTGTAAGCTAAATACAAGTTTTTTGGGGGTTTGCAATTTATTGGGAGAATTTTGAAGTTCATTTTAAACCCTACTAAATGTCAATAAAGGAAATTAAGAATTGGAGTGTGCAATCAACAGCTGCTGCAACACATCCAGGATAGGAAGTTAATTGTAATCTGCCCTGGGACAGGTGCCAGATGAAGATGTTGAAATAACGTATCACTGGATTTTTTGTTGAATGAGCAAGCAGTTGCTCACAGAGTCCTGAATGAGGCACGTTACCTGCATTGTGATGGAGCATGTGGCGCAATTCCCTGAGGACCTGTTGAGGACCTGAGCAGCTGGACCAGGCCATGGGGATACCCATGCAACACCTGGCTGCAGCAGATAGATGGTCATTTCCGGAGGGTGGGACTGGACCATGTGTCTGCCTAGGGGGTTGCCAACCAGGATCCCAAGATGTTTCATCATGTGATGAGTGTGGCAATACACTGTATCAGTGTATGCTCCCCAACCTGACCTGACCTGAACTGGAATTATTCAAGGGATACAAATATGGAGGAAAGATACTGATACACCGGAAAAGAGAGCAACTTCCATAGCTCTCTAACTGCCGGCAGTGGGAGACTGCTATTGGGACCCCTGTAGACTTGTTTACCAATTGGTTAAAAACATGCCAGAAGTCTGGCAGAAATATCTGGGGCAGCCAGAGGGTGCTCTTGACAGACTATCCCAGAGGCTAGGCCTGACCTGGAGGTACTTCACAGTAGACCTCTTAAGTAGTCCAGGGATCAGGTAAAACAAAGGGGCCAATGGCAGTTGCCTGACAGCTGGATGCCCTTCGTGATGCCCACCCCCTTCAGTCACCGTTTACCACACAAACAGGAGGGTGAGGTTTTTCTAATCCTACATCACAGTTGTACTTACAGCCCCACAATCGGAAAACATAACCTGAGGACTAGTTCTGTGGACTCTCCTGACACGACTAAATTTAGGACGTGCAAGAGCTGGTTCTTGGGAGAAGGTGCTCAGACATGGACTAAGACACAGTTTAACAGATATGTTTTTAATATGAGTTTGTGGACGAGTTCATGCTGAAAAGTGTCTTACAAAATAAGGTTTGATTGATCTAGATTTCCAGCATTGTTACAAATTCCGTTCATATTTTACTTTGTGTTTCCAATTTTAAGTTCTCCTATTAAATAAAAAAGTTGTTTAAAAATATAAAATATGTGTGGACGTGCAGTGTGGGTGGTGAGTTAGAGACCTATGTGAACTGTGCAGAATGCTTTCAAAAGATTAATTGTTTGCTCCTCAAGGTAAATGTACTATTGTATGCATTTTACTAGTGTTTGGCATTATTTATAAATAGTTATTCATGTTACTGCAATAACTGACCTTGGTAAAGAGGAGTATTTTCTTCTGTATGTTTTAATCAGGTTTTATAGAAATCGGTTCCGCAATTTCAACGCGCAAGGACTTCTTCATTCCAAAATACAAAGAACTTGGTCTTCCAAAGCTGAATGAGAGTCAGAATGAAGCAATAAGGCAAGCTCTCAAACACGAGTTTACTGTTATCCAAGGCCCTCCTGGTGAGTAGCTATCTTATAAATCTGCAAAAACTAAACTGACAGTGCTTTCTGTTCAATAGACCTTTAGATGTTTCTGGTTCTGAACCATCTGGAATTTGTTAATTGATAAAAGATATCTCTTGACTTTGTCATCCTGAATTTTAATGACAAGACTAAAGTATCGGCCTTTTTTTACTAGGAACATGACATACTGTACTATATTTATTTACATACTTGTAAGTCCCAGCGTTCATTTTCTGCAAACTTCCACACAACACCACAAAAGATTTCTTAATTTTCTTGCTGGTGTCTCCTGCACAATATATCAAAAGCAGTGGTCTGTATTCCCTCATCTAACAGTAAACAGTATTAAACAAACCTTTTGGTGCCTCTATTAGTAGAAGTGTTGCAAACAGAATGCAGGTTTTCTCTACTAAAATAAAACCTCGCCCATCTTTGCTACAAATACATCTAGTACTGCATCCCCTTCTCATTCACTGAATAACTTTTTGAATACAGTAAACCCTCACTTATCGCGGGAGATAGGTTCCAAGGCCGACCGCGATAACTGAATTTCCGCGAAGTAGGGACACTATATTTAATTAATTATTTAATGTGTATTTGGACGTTTTTAAACCCTCCCTGTATTGTTTACAACCCACCGTTTACTCTATTAAAAACAGGGACAACTGCTAAGCAATATGAAATCGGTAGATAAGTTTACACTTACTGTATAGCGAAGTACACGTAGCAGCTTGTAGGCGGTCATGACGTCGTCGACCTTGTTGCAAAGATTCCTAAAGCAGGTTCCATCCAGACTACTGCCTAATCACGTCCACTTGCAACTCGTTTTGCACCCTGGTTAAAGGACACTGCGGCCGTAGATCTTATATGCTTTTCCTCCTTTTTAAATAAAAAGAATCGATGTCCTGCAGCGGTGTAGCTGTTCCCTTCCTTCAACATATCCAAACCTTTTACCTTTTCTGCTATCATTTGCATCTTCTGTTGGTGCTTGGACACGGCCCCTGAAGCATTAGCACGTTAATGATGAATGAGGTAGATGAGACTTCCTGGTTAATGCAACACTCCGTCGCTGAGCCAATCAGCAGCACACAGGAACTTAACTGCGTGCTCTGATTGGGTAGCTTCTCAGCCATCCGCCAATAGCATCTCTTGTATGAAATCACCTGGGCAAACCAACTGAGGAAGCAAGTAAAAAGACCCATTGTCCGCAGAAACCCGTGAAGCAGCGAAAAATCCACGTTATGTATTTAGATATGCTTACATATAAAATCCGCGAAGTCGTGAATCCGCGAAAAGTGAACTGCGAAGTAGCGAGGGATTACTGTAATATTTAAATGACAGAAAGCACTCGCCATTAGGTGTTAAACTAAACTTTCACTTTACTCAGTCAACAAAACATGAAAACACTGATGATTTAGTTTTAATTAATACATAATCAAAAACAAATATACTCATAAATATATATATGTATATATATATATATTGTGGGGAACAGCCCGGACACAGACAGGTAGACAAGATGGTTTCACCACACACACGTTTATTATACATTTCTATTTACAATAGTAAGCACTAACCCAGTGCCGCAGCACCAATCACCCCTCAAGTCCTTGGCCACAACACAATGCCTTCTCCAAGTCTCTGGTCAGCCTCCACTCCTCTCCACCAAGCTTTGTCCACTTCCACCCGGCTCTTGCCAATGATTGGAGGGAGGCGGCCCCTTTTATACACCCCGGATGGAATCCAGGTGAATCCTGAGGAGCTTCTGTAGCCACACCCCTGTGTGGCGGAAGCTTTGGCGGTGTATCCGGAAGTCCTTCAGGTGTCCCAAATCCTCTTCCCCCCAGCACTTCCGGGTGTGGCGGAAGTGCTGAGGTCCAGGGCTCCCAAGGCATCGGGACGCCCCCTGGCGGTGACCACGGGCCCCTACAGAGTTGAGCTTCCAAGCTCTGTACCCGTGGGCCCCAAAGCAACCAGGGCGGGTGCCCGCTCGTGTTCTGGAGGAGGCACAAGCCCTCCTCTGGTCCTCCAGGGCATCCCGGCCAGGCATGAACCCCAGCCGGGTACCACTATATATATATATATATATATATATATATATATATATATATATATATATCCATCCATCCATCCATCCATCCTCTTCCGCTTATCCGAGGTCGGGTCGCGGGGGCAGCAGCTTGAGCAGAGATGCCCAGACTTCCCTCTCCCCGGCCACTTCTTCTAGCTCTTCCGGGGGAATCCCAAGGCGTTCCCAGGCCAGCCGGGAGACATAGTCCATCCAGCGTGTCCTGGGTCTTCCCCAGGGTCTCCTCCCGGTTGGACGTGCCCAGAACACCTCACCAGGGATGCGTCAAGGAGGCATCCTGATCAGATGCCCGAGCCACCTCATCTGACTCCTCTCGATGCGGAGGAGCAGCGGCTCTACTCTGAGCCCCTCCCGGATGACTGAGCTTCTCACCCTATCTTTAAGGGAAAGCCCAGACACCCTGCGGAGAAAACTCATTTCAGCCGCTTGTATTCGCGATCTCGTTCTTTCGGTCACTACCCAAATATTATTATTGTTATATATAAATGTCTATGCGTGGAAGTGTGTGTATATGTCTGTCCGGCCTAGAAGTGCGAGGAGGCCCAGAAGTGCAAGGAGGCCCAGAAGTGCGAGGCTAAAGCATGAAGCTCAAAGAGCCGTCAAGGCGGTCCCAAGCTAACGAGTTAGAAAAAGAAAGAAGTACAAGGCTACAGCATGAAGGTGAAAGAAAGCGACTCCGTAGCCAAAGTGAAACCACGGAGGAAAGACAAATGAGAGAGAAATTTGCTTAGCTGCTGATAGACAAGAGGGGGCGAGCACATCTGCAAAACGAAACCGCCGACTCTGCATTTCAATTTTTTTTCTGACAATTTCAATAGTTTCTATGAGCCCGGGCTATTTACAGCATGGGCTTACACAGCTAGTAAATTATATATATGTATATTTATATAATTTACTAGCTGTGTAAGCCCGTGATGTATCTATATATATATATATGTACGTGTGTGCAAATAAATTAGATGAGAGCAAAACCAACTGTGTCATCTCTTTTATTGTCAGTAGTGCCAGTGTCGAAAAACAAAGAACAAAAATGAAATCAGGCACAATATCTGCCTTTTTAGCCTCAATGGCTTCTCTAAACTATTGGTTCTCTCAAGCAGTTCCATGTCAGGAAACTCCGGCAAAGTAATACCCCAAAAAGTCTTTAGTCAGCTACTGTGAAATTAACTGTGAATTGGCATTTTACTGTCAGTTGTGCGAAACTCTATACAAATCGAAACATGTCCATTTCTTTCATTACCACTTAATAGTAATAATAATTGTAAGAAAATGTTGAAATTATTGAATCTTTACTTCTAAACATCTTCATGTTAATGTTTAATTTACAGGAACAGGAAAAACAGTTGTTGGTGTTAACATTGTCTACTGGTTTCATCAGTTAAATAAAGAGGCTGGCAGCCGCAAGCAACACCTGCTTCCAAAAAGGGCTTCTAAGACAGACGAAGCAGAGACATCCAAGAAAGATTATGTCCTTTACTGTGGACCCTCAAATAAATCTGTTGATGTTGTTGCAGGTAAAATGTAACTTCTTCCACAGTTGAAACTGAGAAGTCAAGCAAAATGACACCTTTTATTGGCTAACTAAAATGAATACAATATCCGAGCTTTCAACGCAACTCAAGCCCCTTCTTCAGGCAAGATGTAATACAGAAACTGGAATTCCCTGTGTTTATATGGACACCCGGACAGATACAACATTGGCAAACCTTTAAACGAGACATCTTAGGTGTAAAAATTTAATAGACCTATCCAGGCTAAGATTCATTTAGTAAGAGAGGAGAACAATGTACCGTCATGATCTTATGATGAGATAACTGTCCAACAAAGTCTTTTGAAGTTTCTGATGAGATCTTCCATACAATGTGGGTCTGTAGTCAGGTCCTCTGTGTCAGTCCAAGAGATGAAAACAGTCCTCATATCTGGCCACAAAACTCTTGTCTCTATTTAAAACCTGTCGTAATGTGTTCAATTTTAGCGTGAGTTTAACTTCCCCTTCTCTTCTCTTTTTGCTGTGTTCTGAAGTTGCCCATAAGCACTGTGACTTTAAAGTCCTTCTCACAGTGTCCATGTCTGTTGAAGTGAGCTGTTGCCATGATTAATGTGGGACCTGTGTAAGTTCATTGTTTGGCGGAGTGTTGGTCCAGTTTCTCCCACATAGAGTGCAGTGTCGGGACATTTTATACAGAGAATTAGGTAGACCATATTAGATGATCTGCAGGAAAACGATCCCTTTAACACTCTCCGTCACTCTCTGTTAGCTGTGGCACTCTTAACATATAGGTTGTTGTCTTGTCCAGGTTCAGTAAGAACAAATAGAAAAGTCTACCGGGTTAAATGTAATGAAGAGTGTGGAATATATACATATTGTGAAGCCAGACCCGGACAGACAGGCAGGAGGCAGCAGTTTATTTACCCACAGCATAGTGCACCAATCAGCACACAGCACACAATTCAGTCCCTTCTTTGCTGCCAGTCCATTCGCCTCTACTCTTCCTCAGGCTTTGTCCTCTTCCTCCCAACTCTCGCCATTGTAGGGTGGGGACTGGCCCCTTTTTATAGGTGCCCAACTGTGTGTGGCAGAAGTGCGGCCAAATAACGTCTTGGAAAGGTCCATGCACCCCCGGGTGGTGGCCATGGGTTCCAACAGGGTTGAGCTCTCAAGTTCATGACATCATGGCTCTGCTGGAAACCAAGGGGATGGCCCTCTGTCGGCCCAGAGGAGAAACTGTCCTAAAATACTCCCCCCTCAAACCCCCAGTTCTTCCACACTCTCAGTGTCCTGTCTGGGTAAGGGTTCCGGCCTCCTGCCACAATATAGTATAACATACAGGAAACCGTTATGGAAGATAGGCTTTACTGATTTATATTTCCTCGATGTTATCTCTCTGTTATATCCTCAGCATTGTAATAACACCCTTTTTATATGTACATTTAACTCTGAGAGTATGAGTGTCCTCTAAGGTTCACACTATACAGGATCTTAAGCTGTCTTGTTTGCAAATCAAGTCTCCTGTTTTTTCATTTTTTTCAGAATATCTCCTTAAGTTTACAAATATTCTGAACCCACTCAGGGTTTATAGTGAACAGATGGAAATGATGGAGTTTCCTTACCCTGGTAGCAACTTGCAGCTTTCTCGAAAGTACCTCAGAGAAGGAAAACCAAAGCCTGAACTCTGGTAAGCAGAAACACACTGAGCTTTGAACAAACCAGCCCTTTCAGACTCATTGTGCTCTTACTAATCAATGGCAACATCTTTCAATGTTTGAAATTGCTCTTTTGTTAATTTTGAGTTATATTTTTTCACGACTGCATGTTATTTTTGTTTCATTTGTAGTTTTGTAATTGTATAATGTCCCTTTAAATGTTCTTATGTTCCATGCACTTTGTGAGTGAAGCCCCAGGGGATGGGACCACCTTGATGTCATCACCCCTGAGTCCTCCCTCTTGCTATGTAAATCTACGGAGAAGGCTCAGGAGCCAGGAATCATCCTTTTAAATGGATGGTCTCTGAGTATTATAATATAATTGGATTTACTTTTTTGTTGCTTTCTTGCTCTGTTTCAATGATTCTGATTTCTGGATTGCGCTATTAGGCTTGTGTGCTCTGAGTTGTCTTTTTTGGCGAATCTTTTTGTCTTATTTTTGCTTATTAGAGTACTTCCCTGTATTTTTTCTATTTGTGGTAAATCCTCAATTTATAAAAAATCTTTGTTGCGTTTTCTAATTAAAGCTAAGTATTTATGGTTTTCCTTCCTCTCAGGGGGCATATTGTATTGTTTTACCAGCTCGCCATTTTTAGGGCCTGCTCTGACTGAATCCAGCAGATATTATTTGTGGCCTGGCTGGGTTAAGGTGTGCCTCTTATACACAGCAGTTTTTTGGAGGGCTTGCATCCATTTCTCCTTCGTGGAAGACTATATTACATAACAGATGTAGTTTATCATCTACCACGACAAAATCATTTCATATTATTTTCTTTCTCCCTCCTTACATTTTACCATTGTCAATTGTCAATGTCTTTTGTAGCTTCTCAAATGTCCAAGGTCTTCTCAACTATTATTCCGGTATCATTTAGAACTTGTCTACAAGTAACTGATTAGCAGTTCAGGGTCGCAGAGTAGCCTCCATTTTCCACATATGTTATGCGTCAGCCTTGTGATATCAAAGGAGAGGAAATTAAAGGAGAGCACCTCCTGTAATTAGTTAGCTAATTTGGAATTACCAGGCTTCCATTCCTAGCTCAGATGTCTTTACTCTTTATTTCAAATTATGTTATTGTTTTATTTATTAGTTTTTATATTGTTTTATGGTATGTTGACTGACTGTACCGGTAACCAGCAGAATTAAAACAGAAATGGAATCGGGAGATGGCTTGAGAATTATTTAACAAGCAAGAGTTGATACTGAAAGGACAAAGATCTAGTTAACAAAAATCCATGACATGAAACAAAATTGTAAAATCTTGTAATCAAAGCCAAACAAAAGGGTAGAAATCATTGTCATAGGACCGAAAACAATACATAATCAGAGATTCTATTTTAATATTCAATAATAGTGCTGGGTTTCTAGGTTGCATCCACAACTAAGAATTATGTTTTATTCCCTGGTATATGCTTATTTTCCACTTTATTGTTATATTATGTGTTTTTTAAGCAATATTTGTTAATTTTAACTTTATTTCCCATTTAGTATTTATGTATTGTGTATTTAAGTTGTTTGAAACTATACTTTGTGATTTTGTGGGTGAATCCCCAAGAAGTGGGGTCACCCTAATGTCACCACTGTGAAGGGCCCCCTGCCTTTATATTGAGGCTGAGGAGAAGCTCCCAGTAGAGTGTCATTAAGATCGGTGAAGTGAAGATCATAATGGTGGGTGTTGCATTGCATATTCTGGTTTTCTGGATTATTTTTTAGATGTAATCTCTAGATTTTGGTTGTGTACTTGTTTGTCTTAGATTCCCTTTTTAGCCATATCTTTTTTTTTCATTCTGGCTCCTTTTGCCTTTTTATACCATTTTTCTCTTTATTTAAATAAATAAATTCTTCATAAGGATACTTATTTTTGTGGATTACCTTTCTTTTGAAGGGCATTTTTGTGCAATTGGGACTTTTAAAGGTATTTTTCAATTTTTAAAGCCAATGCCCATTGTGAGCATATGCAGACCCGAAAGCCTACCTTTTTAGTTTGAGGTCTGGCTGCCTGGGTCGAGGCCTGTGAGTGAAGCAGACCATTGAAGTCTTGATTAAGTTTTCATTTATTTTGAGGCCTGTTCACTACTTTGCACCATTTTGTGGTGCAGCATTACAACAACTGGAAGTGCACAGTGCTAACCTTTATACTATTACGGTAATGGTGTCATGTGCCGCACACTCACAGTTATCTTACCTAGCAATGGCATACCAGCAGTGACACATAATGCATCTAAGTGTCAGTGTCCACAAGAAAAACAAAATAGTGCCCCAGAAGGATGTAATAATTTTTCTACATCATAAAAAGGGCATAGATACAAAAAATAAATGTATCCACTAAGTTCCTATTTCTCTAAACCCACCTCTCAAAAATATGCTACCCATGTTTGTAGAGATCATGTAATAGCTGTAAACAAATAAAACAAAAGTTAGATCATGAATATATTTTGTTGTTATGAATATTATGTGCTTTGTTTTCTTTTTTTCTTCATAGTGAGTCTAACAGCACAGAGCCCCTTAATGTTGCAGCTCTAAAACGGCCTCCTGGCCGTTTTAAGCATGAAAATACTGCGGTGCTTTGCCTCTGCAGTATGCTAACTCATATTTTGTTTGGCTTGATTGTGTGTTTTGTTTTACAAGTGCCATCTATCCATTCATCCATTCATCAGTTTTCAGCCACTTATCTGAGTCCAGGTAAAAGGGGGAAGAAGTTGGAACAAAGATGCTCAGACATTCCTCCTAAAAACCACCCACACACCTCCTCCAATTCCTCTGGGGGGATATTGAGGCATTTTCAGTCCAGCTGAGAGATATAATCTGTCCAACATGTCCTGGGTCAGCCCTGAGGTCTCCTCCCAGTTGGACATCCTTGAAACCCCTTCAGAGCAATGTGTCCAGGAGGCCTTCTTATCAGATGCCCAAACCACCTCAACTGGCTCTTTTTAAGTGGAGGAGCAGGATCTCTACTTGGAGATCATCCCAAATGTCTGCGCTCCTCACCCTATCTTTAAGGCTGAGCACACACACATTGTGAGGGAAGCTCATTGTATCTGCTTGTATCCGCAACCTAGTTTTTACAGTCACCACCCAAAGCTCATACCTACAGGTGAGGGCAGAAACGTAGATCAACTGCTAAATTTCAAGAGCTTTGCCTTTCAACTCAGCTGTCACTTCACTACTTCTGACTGGTAAAGTGTGTGCCTGACTGTGGTTGCTGCCCTGATCCACCTATTGATCTATGGCTCCCTTCTTCCCTCACTTGTGAACAAAACCCAGAGATACTTAAACTCCTCCTCTTGAGGCAGCACCTCATCACCAACCTGGAGGTGCTGATCCTCATCCTGTCTGCTTCACATTCGGCTGCAGACTGCCAAAGTGCACACCTGAGCTCACAGCCCAGTGAAACCAACAGGACCACATCATCTGCAAAATGGGATTTTGAGGTCACCGAACTGGACACCGTGCACTCTTTGGCTGCACCTAGAAATTCTGTCCATTAAAAATTATGAACAGAATTTATGAGAGAGAGCAGCCCTGTTGGAGATCCACACCCAACAGAAATAAATCTGACTTACTGCTAGTAAAGCAAATAAAGTTTTCTCTCTGCTTGTAGAGGGACTGTATAGTTTACATGAGGGGTGCCCACACTTTTTCGGCTTGTGAGCTACTTTTAAAATGACCAGGTTAAAATGATCTACCTACATTAAAAATGCTATATATATATATATATATGTATATATATATATATGGCGGCACGGTGGCGCAGTGGGTAGCGCTGCTGCCTCGCAGTTGGGAGACCTGGGGACCCGGGTTCGCTTCCCGGGTCCTCCCTGCGTGGAGTTTGCATGTTCTCCCCGTGTCTGCGTGGGTTTCCTCCGGGCGCTCCGGTTTCCTCCCACAGTCCAAAGACATGCTGGTTAGGTTGATTGGCGATTCTAAATTGGCCCTGGTGTGTGTGTTTGTGTGTGTGTCCTGCGGTGGGTTGGCACCCTGCCCGGGATTGGTTCCTGCCTTGTGCCCTGTGTTGGCTGGGATTGGCTCCAGCAGACCCCCGTGACCCTGTGTTCGGATTCAGCGGGTTGGAAAATGGATGGATGGATGGATATATATATATACTGAGTATACTTTATACATAAAATATATGTTGTCGTACCTTGCATAACTGAAAAACCCTTATGGCACAGTAACAATTCAATACATTTATGGTCACTACAGTATATGGATTTAATAATCTTCATGTGGGAAAAGGCTGACTCGTATAAATAAGTAGAGCCGAATAATGCAGTCAAGGAGGCAGCACATTTCCTCATGTCTGGGTACTTTTCCTCTGTGAGTAAGTTCCAAAACTGTCCATGAGCCCTGGACTTCAGCTGAATGTCATCCTGTAGTGTCAAAATCTCATCCTCCACTGTAGAGGAGTTTTAGGTGAAACAGTGTTGCAATTTTTGATGCGGGTGAATCACCGTCAACATCTTCCCTAAATGGATAGCACTTAAATGTAGCGATTGGCTCAAGTAAAGCAATGTCTTCAAATCGTCTGTCAAAGTCTGACAACTGTCAAGTTGTGCACATGCCTTCCATTGCGTCTCCAGCTCGGACGTGAGGTTTTGGATGTTCCCCAAATCAAGGAGCTGCAGCTTTGAGGACAGATGTTGCATTTTTCATTTGAAAGCATTAACTGAGCTAATCATATTGACCATGGTTTTCTCTTTTCCTTGCAGCTGTAAATTAAGCTCATTCAACATGTTGGTCAGATCGGAAAAAAAATGTCAAGTCTAGCAGCCATTGATCGTTATTAAGTTGCTTGTATTCTGCATGTTTAATGACAAGGAGAAACTCCTTTTTCTCCGGCCAGGGGCCTCGAAATCTCAGCAGGAATTTCTCCCTTGCCATCTGCCTCAACGAAGGCCTTTTTTTATCATCTCTCCATCTTGGAAGGACTTCTTATGCTTAATGATTGAGTGACTCACCCGGAACGATGCTTTGGTGTGTCTGCCTTTGCTTTTGAATTCAGCTGAGTGAAAAATGACGGCTGTCCGATTAACTGCGATTTTACTTCCCTCTCCTTTCTCTTTCTCAGATCGCTTTTCGGAAGGAAGTCAGTTTCATAGTTTTTATGAACAGTTCGAAAGTGCCTTTCCACATTTTTCTTCTTTGGAATAGCAATGATAGATTGACAGATCAGACAAACGAACTTTGATTGTGACATTGTGAGAATAAAAAAGTCCTCTTCCCATTCCACATGTCCAGCCCGACCCCCCCAACCCCCCCCCCCCCCACCAATTTTTTCATATCCCTTCTTTAGTCTATATAAATTGGAAGGCTAACTAGATCACTTAGATAGCCGGAGTTTTGCAGTAGCTCACGTGTTTGATCGTGCGTGCAGGATGACCAGTGTGTTAGAAGAAAAGAGATTTCAGACTGGCCGCCCTGTATGTCAATCAAGTGGCAAATGCCATAGGGAGGATATATGATAGACTAACATTTAAAAACATTTTTTTGAATGCAATGTGATCTACCTGCACTACCTTTCCGATCTACTGGTTGATCGCAGTCAACGTATTGGGCACCCTTGGTCTACATTAACAGGCTCCATGTATTTTCTTTCTTCTCCAGGTCCATCACCCTTCATCATCGAATACGGATGGACCACAATCCTTTTGCAAAAGAAATCAGGGCATTTGATGCAAGAATTAAGGCAAACGAACACATTACAGAAGCAGAAGTTGAAAGGTAAGTCATACTGCAGAGAACAGCATTTAACAATGGAACTTCTGCCAAAGGCTAGATTGTGGTCAAGTGTTTCAAGTAAAACCCATCATATTTTGTGGTTACTTTTACAAAAGCATTAATCTCAAATTCATTATTATTGCTATAGCAATAAAGTTGAAGCTCTCTGTAAAGCAGAGTTAGTAATCTGGTCACCATCTATTATTATTATTATTATTATTAAATTGTTCTTTCTCTATATTGGACAGAGGAAAAATAAACAGGTTTCCAGAATTAAACCAGTGTGTATTTAGAAACAGTGTAGAACTTGACATACTATATATTGTATGTTTTCTATCTATCTATCTATCTATCTATCTATCTATCTATCTATCTATCTATCTATCTATCTATCTATCTATCTATCTATCTATCTATCTATCTATCTATCTATCTATCTATCTATCTATCTATCTATCTATCTATCTATCGTAGAACCACAAAAGGACAGTATTAAAAGATATTGCAACATCAAATACTCCAATGTAGAAACACAAATAAAAATTAATAAATTTCCAATCTTTGCTCAGTGGACAAAGTACTAAGTCATGTTATACATAAGTAATCAATGTAGTTGATGATACTGATGGCAACTATTCCAAAACAGCGAGGTGTACAAGTTCTTGCACATTATGATTTATACCACAATAAATCAATAGATGGGACATGTAAAAGGGCTCTGGCCCCCAAGCCCAAAGACAGATGTGCAAAGTTCCGGCTGCATACGCACACACATGAGCAAAGAACCCCGTAGGTTCCAAGGGCCTGCCCAAGCAATCCGTTAATAGGCTAGAGGTGCCAGGAATGAATAAAAATTCATATACTTCACATACATATATATTTTTATGAACTAGGAATTAAATATGGCATGTTTTTGAAAATTGTATGAAGCAGAATATGATGGCAAAGTTGAGTTTGCGTTAAACATTTTAACAAAAAAAGTATTGAGGCAAGTTTGCTACTTAATTTTTGCACAACAGCACCATCTGCTGGCAAATAGAAGGCCGTGCACTACTTGATCTAAGCAAGGATCTGGTAAACTCAGTTCTTGGAGGACCACAGTAGCTACAGGTTTTTGTTTCAGCCACATTTCTCCTTTATTAATTTATTACTAACGCTAATAGAGCATACCATTTTGTCTCGACTAACTTCATTTTTAACTGTTTCAATTTTTCTTTCACTAGCAGACAAACAATAATGAGAAGTAAAGTGAACCAACAGATGACCAGGCTACCTTTGATACCATTTGTACTTGTGTCTTACATGCAATATCTGTCTCAATAAAATATCTAAAAAAAATAAAATAAGTGAATGTCTGAGAAATAACAGTGTGGTCTTAAACCATCTGGGTGGTGATCTCACAAAAAAGAGAAAATCAGCAGAATGACAACACTAACAATCTATAATATTAGATAATATGTTTCATTAACAGCTAAATAGGAAACTGATTAGAGTGAAAATGGCGGCTCTCCAGGACTGTTTGAGACCCCTGAGTTAGCCTGTCATATGTTGGCTTGCTTTGCATTACTTTTTTGTTTGGCTGCTGATTAATGAAAAAAAGAAACAATAAAACAAGTCAATTTTGATTAGGGGAAAACAAGTCTGTTTTATTAATAGCCATCCATCCATCCATTTTCCAACCCACTGAATCCAAACACAGGGTCACGGGGGTCTGCTGGAGCCAATCCCAGCCAACACAGGGCACAAGGCAGGAACCAATCCAGGGCAGGGCATCAACCCACTGCAGGACACACACAAACACACATCAAGCACACACTAGGGCCAATTTAGAATCGCCTTTCTACCTAACCTGTATGTCTTTGGACTGTGGAAGGAAACCGGAGCGCCTGGAGGAAACCACGCAGACACGGGGAGAACATGCAAACTCCACACAGGGAGGACCCAGGAAGCGAACCCAGGTCTCCTAACTGCAAGGCAGCAGTGCTACCACTGCGCCACTGTGCCGCCCATTAATAGCCATATAAACTACAAATTAAGAAAGTGGCTGGAATGAAAACTTACAGGATCTCAGTTTGACACCCCCGCACCTAAATGCATGAAGACCACTGTATATGAGATCATTTGTACTTAGTAATTTCTTTGTTTTAATAGAAACGAGTAGCTAAAAAAACTGTGAGGTATATTTTGTTTAAATTAGCCCATATATTTGTTATCTTCATATCATAATTTTGTTGGTTGTATTGTGCTGCCATTTTAATAAGATCTTGCATTAAACAGGTGGAGTGGTGGCTCTGAGGCCAGGAATCTGCACTGGCAATCGGAAGGTTGCTGGTGCAAATACCATAAACACCAGAAGTGACTCTACTCCACTGAGCAAGGCCCTTAATCTGCAATTGATCCCTTCTGGGTATAACGTTAATCTGCATTCAGCCCTGCAAGAAGGTCCTCCAACTTACAGGGAAAACGCAGGGGTTTGGTGGCAGGTTTGGCACTGAGGTGTCACCCTTTGCACAGCTGCACTTCCAGTCTGGGTGGTTCGTCATGTGGTGGGTATGGCAACGCGCTGTATCAGTGAATGCTCACAGCCTCCTCCGTTGCATTAAAACAGTCTTTGTACGTCTTAATATGGAGCACTCTGAGACTGCGTTATATTCTGAATATTTTGTAAATATTCATATACCTGCTGGTCTTCAGTGCCCACTCTGAATGAGCAGCCAGTTCTTCTAAGGGAATAGTCACCCACCTCACTCACTCACTCACTCACGCCGGGGGTCTCTATTTCTTGTTAAAGTGCTTCCTCTATTAGTTTTATTACTGGGTATTTATATTATGGGATTATCATTGAAAAAAAATCGAAATCCCACAAAATGTATTTTGTAACAATATATACGAGGGAAGTTCAAAAAGTTTCCACACTTTTTTTAACTCTATTTATTAAGAATTTCATAAACAAACGACATCACTTTTCCACATAGTCACCTTCCTCTGCGATGCAATTTTCCCATCATCGTACCAACTCTTTAATGCCATGAGCAAAAAAATGTTGAGCACGTAGCCACTCAGTTCCAGGGTTCTTTCATCATTCCTTACGTTCATGGCTGTAGCTGGACGTCCGGAGCGCTCTGCATCCGTCACACTAGTACGGCCATTTTCGAACATTTCAATCCACTCATAGACAACCCCACGAGAGAGAACTTTATCCCCATACTGAGCACACATGCGGAGATGAATTTGTGCTCCCAGCACACCTTCCGCCCACAAAAAGTGTATGACAGAACGCTCTTCCTCTTTCATGCAATGTATAGGTTTCACAGCCATGTTCACCGCAGGGAGGCAACTCTTATACTAAACTACAAGGGCAGCCAGCTTGCCAGACAGAACTAGTCACATGACACTCTCAGACACAACCAATTACTACTCCTCTCGCCTTCACCGTTTCTAACAAAAATATAAAAGTGAGGAAAGTTTTTGAACGTAACTCGCATAATCCACAAGATACACACTTATGAAAATAATGGATCTATTTTATTCAGCAAACAATGATGTATTATAGTAGTTGTGTAAATAGTAACACACAGGTCACTGCTGGATTCATTTGTGTCTTTTATGGGGCTGTACCTTTTGGGTATGAGTCCTCCTTAGTTGTTCCTAGACTACAGAACGGTTGTTAAAAGGTGCAAGCCCTTTAAAAGATGATCCAGTGAAAGAAGCCATGTCATAGTTATGGTTCTTCCTCTGAGTTGGCAGCTTCTGGGATATATGTTGAACTTCTGGCAAGATCCCACCTTGAATCCCTGCAAAGGCAAAAAAAAAGGTCACATTAATGACAACACATTTTTGACAAAAAATTAGCAAAATGAATTGTTTGTATAATATGTGACTGTAAAAGTTGCCCTCTCCCTTTTCTGGACTTGATTATTCCATAAGAGTGTTGTGGAAAGCTGAAGCCTATCTGGCACAAGGCAGAAAAACCTTTTATAAGGTCTCACCAACTATGGAAAAACCTAATATGTCACATCTTTCAAGTTTTGAGCGAATTGAGAAAATGATGTCACCCCTATAATTAACGATCTCCAGATTTCAATTTTCCTTCAGCTTCATGTACGCAATTTTTTTTTTTCACAAATCAACAACATCTACCATTTAAATCACTCAGTCGCAGCATTTAAATCACATGATCGTAATCCGACGTTTTCATTGGTAGGCAGTCTTTCCTCATTGGTCAGTAGAGTTTCTAGGTTTTTGTCCTGTAGTATGTAAAGTACTGTGTACATACTAGCTTTTTCAAAATGTGCTATGACCGGAATGAATACATATTTGGCTATCACCACTACCTTATAACATCAGGAAAAGATCTAGTAACTCCAAAAACTAAAAAAAAAAAGACAAAAAAACCTCAATTTTGATAAAAATGGCAGTTGTCAGATTTTTAAATTGCACGTGAGAGGTGCATGCAACTACATTAAATTGCATCCTAACCCTACCCCTAGCCCTAAGCCTAACCTTAAGATGGACTGCTTGACTTGTGAGGTGGGTGAAAATCAGAAAAACCTAACATAAATGTTAGGAGTTACATGCAAACTCCTCACACTCTGTGACTGAGTCGGGAACTGATATATAATAAATTGTGGAAGCTGGCCCGGACACAGACAGGTAGACATGTTTAAAGCACCACGACACGTTTATTATACAACTAATATTTACAATAGTGCACACACAACCCCAAAACTCCCCCAAAATCCAGGCCTTCTTTCCAATGCCTTCCTCTCAGGTCCACCTCCACTCCTCTCCTCCAAGACCTCGTCTTCTCCACTCCCGACTCCGGCCACTGAATGGAGGGAGGCGGCCCCTTTTATAATCATCCAGATGTGCTCCAGGTGCCTCCTGATAATGTTCCGCCGGCACTCCCCAGTGTGGCGGAAGTACCGACTGCGCACCCGGAAGCACTCCAGGTTTACCTAGTCATCCTCCTCCCAGCACTTCCGGGTGTGGCGGAAGTGCTGAGGACCAGGGCTCTCCAGGCATTGGGGTGCCCCCTGGCGGTGACCATGGGCCCCTATAGGGTTGAGCTTCCAAGCTCAGTTCCCATGGTCCCCAAAGCCACCAGGACGGTCACCCCCTCACGGTCTGGAGGAGGCGTAATCCCTCCTCTGGTCCTTTTGAGCATCCCGGCTGGGTGCCACCCCCAGCCTCCTGCCACAATATATATATATTATATATATATATATATATATATATATATATATATATATATATATAATATAAAAAAATCTTGGGTCGAGACGTGATCATCTCAGAGAGACATTTTGAAGTCCCGCAAGACTTCTTGCATGTCACGCCTTACTTACGAACAATTTCTCGGAGACACTTTAACATCCCACAAGACAAGGAAGTGAGACAAAAGGACAGCTGCTGTACAGGCTTTTTAATGACTGACACACAGCGCGACATGCAGATCACACAGCACGGCAGCAGCTAGCAGCAAGCCAGCAGCTGATCTGTCCTTAGCGTGTGTTCATCCCCCCACCCCCCTTCACAACGTGAGCAGCAGAGACGTGAAGTGGCTAGCATGAAGCACGCCTCCGAGGGTAGGGGTTGTGGGGTGGGCGAAGTGAGTAGGGGGTACAGCCCTCTATTATATATATATATATATATATATATATATATATATATATATATATATATATATATATATCTTCTCGCAATTGAGAGGGCACCATGGCGAATGTTTGCCGACTGCACACCAACCACATGCGTTACCTGGTAGGTAACCACCCATCAGATTGTGTTTCAGACTACAAATGCTATGAATGTAATTACTCTGATCTCCAGGCTGTCAAATAAATGAACCACACGCCGTGGCACAACGTAAAGGGGCTTCGCGTCTGATGCTGACATCCGAGGTTCGATCCCCGCGAGGGGTGCAGTGGAGTGCGTACGCCTGATGAGCCCAAATAAGGGCGAAACACGTGTCGCATACTCTTTGCATTATTTGACAGTAAACTATGTAACATTCTATGATCTGCTTCTCACAACTAGCGGGTGTTTGCCGACTTGCAGACCAACCACATGCGTTACCTGGTAGGTAACCACCCATACAATCAGATTGTATTTGAGACTACAAATGCTATATATATATTGGACGGGTGCTACAATACAATTTAAACAGAAATAAGAAGTAGTCTTTGTGACATTCTTTCAAAGGTATTAGCTCGATAAAACAGGTCTTCATTCGGAGCTTCGTGCTGCTACAAGTTCGGGTCCAAAATGAAATATCTTTCTCCAGGCTGTTTGCTCTTTTATATTCCTCCAGCCAACAGAGGTGAAGTCAGTTGCTCTCAGTGGGTGTCTTCTTACTGCTGCAATTGACAAAAGAAAAGACAATGTTAGTGACTGCGCCCCACTCTCGCCCCGGGGTGGTGTTGCCTACCTGCGATAAACCTGGAAGGTTACTCTTAAAACTGCATGTGTGACAAAATATAGACATTCAGACATTTGACGTTTTTGCCGTCTTTGACATTCTTAACGGTTCTAATCATCATAATGGAACCAAATGGTAATGCAATCTAAGATAAGCTGATGAGATTGTAAAGAGGCCCCAATTATGAAAGGTCTCGAAGAAAACAAATCTCTATTAAACTAAAATTTATTTGAGCGTGCTGTTGTTCAACTCTAGGTGACCCATCAATGGCTCCCCCAACTCTATCCTGGACTTTCCACAGTGATTATGGTGTGTTTGTCACTGGGTATTTCATTATGTGAAGTCCATTCAAATGGTTACTAGTTGCCAGACGGGTAGAGCTTGAGAAGAATCAAGCCTGAGATTAGGTGAAATTCTGAGATATTTTAATTCGGCTCCTTTTGTATTTACAGTTATAAAAAGTTGCTCAGCAAGGCCCGGAAGTATGAACTGGACGGCCATGATGTCCTGCTGTGTACATGTACTGCTGCTTCAAGTCCTACCTTGACAAATAAGACAAACATGCGGCAAATTTTGATTGATGAGTGTGCTATGGCAACAGAACCAGAGGCTTTTATTCCTCTTGCCAGCTATAAGCCAGAGAAGGCAAGTCTTTTTTTTTGTTCTAGAGTATAATTTAGAAAAAAATGTAAGCAGATGATCATTTGTAATGGTATTTATTTGTGTAAAATTTACTTTTAACGTTTGTGCAAGTGAATGTTGATGATACCCAAGCTGCTCATATGTTCATGCACCACAGATGACCTCAAGGATGTCTCGATGAGTTAAGCTTTGAACAACTTTGTTCAGCAGATGCAACTGTAATTGGGGGGATTGTTGCAATTTGGAGGGCAATTAAAAGATTTGGACTTTAATAGTATTTAATGGCAATGATATACCAAATGATTTGTTTTTTTTTTAATAAATGAAAGCCTTAATAATCCATCCATCCATCCATCCATTTTCCAACCCGCTGAATCCGAACACAGGGTCACGGGGGTCTGCTGGAGCCAATCCCAGCCAACACAGGGCACAAGGCAGGAACAAATCCCGGACAGGGTGCCAACCAAGCACACACTAGGGCCAATTTAGAATCGCCAATCCACCTATCCTGCATGTCTTTGGAATGTGGGAGGAAACCGGAGCGCCCGGAGGAAACCCACGCAGACACGGGGAGAACATGCAAACTCCACGCAGGGAGGACCCGGGAATCAAACCCAGGTCCCCAGGTGTCCCAACTGCGAGGCAGCAGCGCTACCCACTGCGCCACCGTGCCGCCCAAGCCTTAATAATAATAATTATAATAATAAATCAGTTATTTTCCAACCTGCTATTTCCTAACACAGGGTCACGGGGGTCTGCTGGAGCCAATCCCAGCCAACACAGGGCACAAGGCAGGAACAAATCCCTGGGCAGGGTGCCAGCCTACTGCAGGACACACACACACACCCACCAAGCACACACTAGGGACAATTTAGGATCGCCAATAATAATAATAATAATTAATAATGGTCGAGGGTATCAATGTGCTTTTACTGTTTGTTTTTTGACAATAGCCAACAGTATCACTTATCATGTGATAAAACAATAACAAAAACTTCAATTTTAATACTACTACTTCTACAGACAGACAGACAGACAGACAGACAGACAGACAGACAGACAGACAGACAGACAGACAGACAGACAGATAGATAGATAGATAGATAGATAGATAGATAGATAGATAGATAGATAGATAGAATTCTTTATTGTCATTATGCATACACATAACAGAATTTTCGGTTGGTAGGACTCGGCTTCAAAGCAGAATACTTAATATATAAAATACTACTACTAATAATAAAATAAACACTACTACTACTGCTAGTACTATAACTGAACATGCTTAATAAACTTATGTAATACCGTAAATACAGGGTATGTAGATATTAAAAAAAAAAAATGAAAATGTGGATGTACTACCTACACTGATGAATTTATCTAAACTTCATTTTGTCCTTCCAATGACAGCAGATAACAATAAGGCCTTAACTAAATCAGTAATGTTAGCATCAAAAAAAGTTAACCAATAACTGAAGTTAATCGGAGCTGATTGCACTTTTTCAATGTCAAAGTTGCTTGTCTGGTGTTTTTCCTCAGTTCTGTCAGTAAGAGAGCCGCCTGTGTGTTGGTGACATTTACAAACATGTCCTCAATGCAACAACACTCAGAGCACTTCATATTTCAACTAATGTTAGCAGCATTTAACAAGAGGTCCTGAGGTCTCTGTGGTCGTAATAAATAATCCATAGCCATGTGTCAGCTTGGCACCGTAGCATCTGATAATATCTTTTAAACACTCAATATAAACACTGTTATGCATAATGTTACTCCATTGTTAGTCCACTAATCTGCTAACTTTAGTGTAGTGGTAATTCATGTAACGTTAGATAGCTTTATGGAAGTTATATAAGTTTAGATTTCTAAACACACCTCCACGAGCTGCTTCTTCATGCTTTCGTTTTTTTCTTTTCTGTGCTCCTGACTGGTGTTGACTTGAAGCCATCTCTCTGGTCGTCAATGGAAAACGTTCACAACAGATGACTGTCTATAACATTTGTTTATCATTTCGTGAAACAACAATAACCAATAGATTCTAGTTATGGACCTCCAGAGTTTCACTCCATCGAGGAGTCAGTGATGTTACATGATATGCCTGGCTACACTATAGTAGGGTTGTGTGAAGGTTATTGGACTTAAGTCAAGTAAACCATGTGAGAAAACTGTCTAATCCAATTGGATTGTGTTCAGGGCTTGGCGGATGGGGTTCCACACATTGCCACACTCGGTCACATAAGGACAGTTGTATTTATTTATTATTAAAACAAACCAATAGAAGGTTGTACAGATTTGAATCTATCCTGGCAGCACTGGGTGTTAGGTAGGAGTTAGTTATTCCATCACAGAACACAGTTTTTCTTTCATACTAATAATGCATTCAGCTGCTCTTGGAGAAGAGGTAAATACAGTAATCCCTCACTTATCGCGGGAGATAGGTTCCAAGGCCGACCGCGATAACTGAATTTCCATGAAGTAGGGACACCATATTTATTTAATTATTTAACGTGTATTTGGACGTTTTTAAACCCTCCCTGTATTGTTTCCAACCCACCCTTTACTCTTTTAATAACAGGGACAACTGCTAAGCAATATGATATCGGTAGATAAGTTTACACTTACTGTATAGCGAAGTACACGTAGCTATATATGACGTGAAGATGGTGATGAATATGCTGCGCAGTAAGAATGATGACGATGAAGGTGATGATGACTTTTACTGCGCAGCCGATGACTGTATTTTACGTCTCTTCAGACGGCGGTGCCATTTCCTGGGGCACCTCCTCCACGGTTTCCGAAGGTGTATCCGTAGTAGTAGTAGTAGTAGTAGTAGTAGGAACTGGCTGTTTTTTGCGAGGCTGCAAAAACATTGTGATCGGCAGTTGCTGCCGCTGCTTCTTTTTCCAGTCGAAGAGCAGCTTATAGGCGGTCATGACGTCGTCGACCTTGTTGCAAAGATTCCTAAAGCAGATTCCATCCAGACTACTGCCTTATCACATCCACTTGCAACTCGTTTTGCGCCCTGGTTAAAGGACACTGCGGCCGTAGATCTTATATGCTTTTCCTCCTTTTTAAATAAAAAGAATCGTGGACTCATTGATGCTGTAATGGTGTCCTGCAGCGGTGTAGCTGTTCCCTTCCTTCAACATATCCAAAACTTTTACCTTTTCTGCAATCATTTGCATCTTCTGTTGGCGCTTGGACACGGCCCCGGAAGCAGGAGCACGTTAATGCTGAATGAGTGAGATGAGACTTCCTGGTTAATGCAGCACTCCGTCGCTGAGCCAATCAGCAGCACACAGGAACTTAACTGCATGCTCTGATTGGGTAGCTTCTCAGACATCCGCCAATAGCATCTCTTGTATGAAATCAACTGGGCAAACCAACTGAGGAAGCAAGTACCAGAAGTAAAAAGACCCATTGTCCGCAGAAACCCGCGAAGCAGCGAAAAATCCGCGTTATATATTTAGATATGCTTACATATAAAATCGTCGTGAATCCGCGAAAAGTGAACCGCGAAGTAGCGAGGGATTACTGTAAGAGCTTCTGAGGCAGAAGTTCCAATATAAGCTCGAAGCTAAAAATCAAACAATTTGGAAAAAAAAACTACCCATATTCTTCAAATTGTGAGGTAACACTGGACTTTCACCTTATTTTGTAGTGAATAACCTAGTTATCCATAAATAAGAATTTTTGGTCAAACCGTATTTGGAGTGAAATGATTCACATTTAATGCATTTTTTGCTGATCATTTCCACAAAAATGTTTTTTTTTTACCTTTAGTTTGCAAACAGCGTAACAAATCAACACCTCATCTTTCTCTGACTTGACTGATCGAAGACGCATGTGAACACATTGACGTGGGAAGGTGAAGTATCACAACTCGGAACTCTGAATTGAGAGCACACAAACGGAGCATAACTCTCTCATCCCATTGGCAGGATTCCACCAAAATTAGACTTTTAAGGTTCTGATGAGTCCTACTAACCAAACTCTGCCCTATCTAAACATCTATAAGCAGGTTTCTCAGCCCGTGCAGACCCCCAAAAAAGGGTAAAGCTTTAAAATCCAAAAACACAGAATAGGAAGAGGGGAACCATAACACCCCTGATGCACAATGACAAAAAAACAACGTTTTTTTTAAATATTTTGTAGATTTATTAATAAAATGTATTCAAGAAGTAATGCAAAAACAAAAGCACTAAAAGAACTGTGAAGGAATGTCTTAAAGGCAGACTGAGAGAAACAAAACCAATCCAGCAGCCCCAAATACTTAAACTTTTTGACTAAGAAAAAGGAACCAAAGAATCAAAAAACAAGAGAACTTACGCAACTGAAATCTCACAGAGAGCCGTAAACAGAAGTTTAATCTAATGCCATAGCAGTCCTCTAACATTTGCTGGCCTCTTAAATAGCACTGGGGGTTATCCCACGGCTGTAACATCAGGGGGCCCCACCCTCCTGGGCTCAACACACAGTACAAAGGGTGGATACCCAAATATTATTTTAAACCAATTTAAAGCGAACATTCATTAGGATGACTTGAATATGTTGTGTGCATTGTGGGGAACAGCCCGAACACAGATAGGTAGACATGATTTAAGCACCACAACGCATTTATTTACACTATTTACACAAACACAACCCAGTGCCGCAGCACCAATCACCCCAAAGTCCAGGCCCTCAATACAATGCCTTTCTCTTCTGGTCCGCCTCCACTCCTCTCCTCCGAGCTCTGTCCTCTTCCACCCGACTCCAGTCATCGAATGGAGGGAGGCGGCCCTCTTTTATTCCCCACCCGGATGTGCTCCAGGTGCCTCCCAATTGGCTTCTGCCGGCACTCCCCAGTGTGGCGGAAGTACCGGCTATGCACCCGGAAGCACTCCGGGTTGACCTAGTCATCCTCCTCCCAGCACTTCTGGGTGTGGAGGAAGAGCTGAGGACCAGGGCTCCTCAGGCATTGGGGTGCCCCCTGGTGGTGACCACGGGCCCCTATAGGGTTGAGCTTCCAAGCTCAGTTCCTGTGGTCCCCAAAGCAGCCAGGGCGGTCGCCCCCTCATGGTCTGGAGGTCCTTCCGGGCATCCTGGCTGGGTGCCACCCCCAGCTGCTTACCACAGCATATATACACGAGATAACAAAAAAAAATTCTCTAGAACAATATTTATATATATGTAAATGTATATAAATGTATGTATAAATGTATATAGTATGTAAATGTTAAATAAAAGGACACAACTCTTGAGCCGGGATGAAACTCTGGCTATAACAACTGACAGTACCCCATTCACCTATAATACAGACTTCCCACATATTTATATCATCTACACCAGTGTTTCCCAAACTCGGTCCTGGGGGACCCCTGTGGCTGCAGGTTTTTGTTCCAACCAGCTTTTGCTTTTAATTGAACTCCTGGGTTAATTAAGTGAACTGTTATTTCCCAGGTTCTGTGTTTAGGGAACAATATAGAAATTAGAAAACTAAGTTTGCTAAAAAAAAAAAATGTACCAAGCAGTTATATAGGAATAATGTATTTCTTTTGTTTTTAACAGTATTTTCATCTTGATTTTCATTCTACTTTTCTAGGTCTTCTAATTGTTTAATAAATCCATTATTTACTAATTAGTGGGTCTGACTCTAAAGTAGTTGCAGCCTTTGATTATTTAATGTTGTTTGCCTGGGTGTCTGCTCTGCTCGTTTTAAATTGTCATTATTAAGATACAACGAAGGGGGAAAAAACTGCACAGAGAAAGGGCAAAGTATGATGAAATCAACAAAAGAGAGTTAAGCATTTAAATCAATAGCAAAAGCAGAAATATTTCAAAATGTCATATAAATAGCGCTTTGAGTACTGAGAAAAGCACTATATAAATGGGATTAGATTCATACTTAGTGGCATGGATCGTGGACTATCTTAAAGACAGACCTCAGTATGTGCGTCTTGGGAACTGCACGTCTGACATTGTGGTCAGCAACACAGGAGCACCACAGGGGACTGTACTTTCTCCGGTCCTGTTCAGCCTATATACATCGGACTTCCAATACAACTCGGAGTCCTGCCATGTGCAAAAGTTCGCTGATGACACTGCTATTGTGGGCTGCATTAGGAATGGGCTGGAGGAGGAGTATAGGGACCTAATCAATGACTTTGTTAAATGGTGCGACTCAAACCAACTACACCAGAACACCAGCAAAACCAAAGAGCTGGTGGTGGATTTTAGGAGGCCCAGACCCCTCATAGACCCCGTGATCATCAAAGGTGACTGTGTGCAGATGGTGCAGACCTATAAATATCTGGGAGTGCAGCTGGATGATAAATTAGACTGGACTGCCAATACTGATGCTCTGTGCAAGAAAGGACAGAGCCGGTTATACTACCTTAGAAGGCTGGCGTCCTTCAACATCTGCAATAAGATGCTGCAGATGTTCTATCAGACGGTTGTGGCGAGCGCCCTCCTCTACGCAGTGGTGTGCTGGGGAGGCAGCATTAAGAGGAAAGACGCCTCACACCTGGACAAACTGGTGAGGAAGGCAGGCTCTATTGTTGGCATGGAGCTGGACAGTTTAACATCTGTGGCAGAGCGACGGGCGCTCAGCAGGCTCCTATCAATTATGGAGAATCCACTGCATCCACTTAATAGTATCATCTCCAGACAGAAGAGCAGCTTCAGCCACAGACTGCTGTCACTGTCCTGCTCCACTGACAGATTGAGGAGATCGTTCCTCCCCCAAACTATGCGACTCTTTAATTCCATCCGGGGGGGGTAAATGTTAACATTTAACATTATACATAGTTATTGTCTGTTTTTCACCTGCATTATTATCATTCTTTAATTTAATATTACTGCGGTGGGTTGGCACCCTGCCCGGGATTGGTTCCTGCCTTGTGCCCTGTGTTGGCTGGGATTGGCTCCAGCAGACTCCCGTGACCCTATGTTTGGATTCAGCGGGTTGGAAAATGGATGGATGAATTTAATATTATTTATTGTATCAGTATGCTGCTGCTGAAGAATGTGAATTTCCCATTGGGATTAATAAAGTATCTATCTATCTATCTATCTATCTATCTATCTATCTATCTATCTATCTATCTATCTATCTATCTATCTATCTATCTATCTATCTATCTATCTATCTAAATGTAATGAATTATTATTATTATTATTACTAAATGTAAAAATCATGCTGCTATGCTTTTCTGAACGTCGAATAAAAGAAAAAAAAAACAGCTAATTAAATGAGATCAGTGCTATCAGGTGTTGCCACTGATTAGGAATCCAGTTGGAACAAAAACCTGCAGCCACAGGGGTCCCCCAGGATGGAGTCTGGGAAACACTGATCTACACCATGCTGTCCTGAAATGAGTCTACTGTATTAGCTCTTCCTTAGACTTTTTCTATTGTTCTTATATTCTTGTAAATAAGAATGTAAAACTCCATATACTATTTCAGGTGAGGCCTCGCTAGAGAACGTACACTCTGCGTGGTGTAATTAGACATACTAATAAGATTTTAAATAGCCGTAGTTGAGGACAGTGGCAGGTTCACAGTTTTTCTCATTAGGGGTTTTGTCAAGTTGCTGATACTCTATTATGCAAACTCAGTCATGTGAAAAAGTAAATACACTCTTAATGCTTTCATATTACTAAGTACAACTAATTAGTTGATGAGCACCAAGCAGAATCTCATGCTTTATGGTGTGGATATTTGAGTTTTGTGATAACACCGTGTTAAATCCAAGTGACTCCTCAGAGAAATGATTAGACCATTAGTCCATAGTGGCAGTGAATATTTACAAATAAAAACATTCACAACGTTAGTCCATGACTGGATGTACTATCAGGGTGACCCGGGTTCAAACACTGGGGCCCTGCTTACAAATGGGTCTTTGCATACATGATAGGAAACAAAAAAAGTCTAATAAACAGAGAAAAGTCCATATTTTAACTGACAGGCACTCAGAGCAACATTTAGAGCAGCACCCATCCTTACCCAAGTTTGATCTCCACAATTGAAAATCTATTAAATCAAACCTGAATTGAAAGCGTTTGAAACAAAACTACAACTGGGTAGTGTAGCAAGTGTCTAACATCACTTTAAGGAGATTGTACTGTATATTTAATGTTTTACCGTGCTGTAAAAGAGAAAATGGACAGTCAGTCAAGGTGAGAGCTTAGTGGTGCAGCGAAAGGAAAAATCAAAGAGAGGTTTTGTCAAAAACTTTACCTATACTGACATTTGTGTGACGAAGTGGGTTCGCTCCGTGCTCCCATTCAGATTCTGGGAGCTCTGAACCCGACACCGTCGATAATGTCACCGATGAGCTAGGCAGTGAGGCGGAAACAATGAAACAAGGGGATGGTGCAAAAAGTGCAAAGTGCTTTTATTTAAAACCAACAAACAAAACAAAATGTCCCAATTAAAGTGCAGTGCATCAAATCATTAAATACATAATCCAATAAAACAGAGATGAATCCGTGGATGTTAAAATCCATTAGAAAAAATCTTTAAAAAAACAACGAGGTTAAAACAATGGCTGGAAGCTGTCCCTTTAAAAATCATCCCGTTGCCTTTCTACTGGTGACTCCCCTGCTTCTCCCATCCAGGCTATGCACCAGGGGAGCCACCCTACCTGCAGCTGACCTTCTCTCTGCCTTCTCCTGCAGGTCTGTTCGCCTCACCGTTCCCTGGCTCCGGTGGGCTTCACCAGACCTTGACATGGGCTTCCCCAACGACCAGGCCGCTCATACTGGGGGGGTTTGTTTCCCAAGTCCTGACTCCCACTGCCTTTGCTGACCTTATGCGGTGAGCCGTCCTCCTTCCGGTCACTCCCACTCTTCAAAATGCTCAGTGGGAATGATCACAATCGACTGCTCCTCGGGTGCTGGCCATACACCCAGGCTCACTGCTCACTGCTTAGCTGCATGCGAGCCTGCACTCGCTTGTTTGTTCACTCACACCTGCACCGGCTTTCCTCTCCGTTTCCTGCCGCCTTCTTCTCCTGCAACCTCCGTTTTTTTCTTATCTTCTCTCATCCTGCTAGCCAGCTCACGCTTTTATTTATTATGGGGACGTGGATCAGATGTGGCAATTAGAAGCACCCGGGAACAATTATGGATGCGGATGACTCCTCACCTGTGCACTTAATTGAGGATTGCCCGCATCACGAATTCCCCGGGAACTGATCCGCCACACTACCACGCCCCCTTTCTAAGCCACGAAGGCGGCGATTGTTTATTTAAAAAGTGGCCTTCTTGACATGAGCTGTGGACCCGCTACACCACAATTTGTAGCTTTCAAAAACCCAAAAGATGATTTGACATAACTGTAAATATTGCAGTTGAGTCTAAAGATGCTGACCTTACAGATAAGTCAGGAAACAGCTAATATCACAGCTTTAGAAACAATCTGCAATCCAATAACACCAATACTGGCATGAAGAGCAATGTGGAAGACAACTAGGGCACTGTAGAAGATAAGAAGCACCCAACAACACCAACCCCAAATAATGAAGCAAATACATATTTAGCAAATACAGTGCATCTGGAAAGCATTCACAGCGCATCACTTTTTCCACATTTTGTTATGTTACAGCCTTATTCCAAAATGGATTAAATTCATTTTTTTCCTCAGAATTCTACACACAACACCCCATAATGACAATGTGAAAAAAGTTTACTTGAGGTTTTTGCAGGTTTATTAAAAATAAAAAAATTGAGAAAGCACATGTACATAAGTATTCACAGCCTTTGCCATGAAGCTCAAAATTGAGCTCAGGTGCATCCTGTTTCCTCTGATCATCCTTGAGATGTTTCTGCAGCTTAATTGGAGTCCACCTGTGGTAAATTCAGTTGGTTGGACATGATTTGGAAAGGCACACACCTGTCTATATAAGGTCCCACAGTTGACAGTTCATGTCAGAGCACAAACCAAGCATGAAGTCAAAGGAATTGTCTGTAGACCTCCGAGACAGGATTGTCTTGAGGCACATATCTGGGGAAGGTTACAGAAACATTTCTGCTGCTTTGAAGGTCCCAATTAGCACAGTGGCCTCCATCACCCATAAGTGGAAGAAGTTCGAAACCACCAGGACTCTTCCTAGAGCTGGCCAGCCATCTAAACTGAGCGATCGGGGGAGAAGGGCCTTAGTCAGGGAGGTGACCAAGAACCCGATGGTCACTCTGTCAGAGCTCCAGAGATCCTCTGTGGAGAGAGGAGAACCTTCCAGAAGGACAACCATCTCTGCAGCAATCCACCAATCAGGCCTGTATGGTAGAGTGGCCAGACGGAAGCCACTCCTTAGTAAAAGGCACATGGCAGCCCGCCTGGAGTTTGCCAAAAGGCACCTGAAGGACTCTCAGACCATGAGAAAGAAAATTCTCTGGTCTGATGAGACAAAGATTGAACTCTTTGGTGTGAATGCCAGGCGTCACGTTTGGAAGAAACCTGGCACCATCCCTACAGTGAAGTATGGTGGTGGCAGCATTATGCTGTGGGGATGTTTTTCAGTGGCAGAGCCCAGACTTGAATCTGATTGAACATCTCTGGAGAGATCTTAAAATGGCTGTGCACCGATGCTTCCCATCCAACCTGATGGAGCTTGAGAGGTGCTGCAAAGAGGAATGGGCGAAACTGGCCAAGGATAGGTGCGCCAAGCTTGTGGCATCATATTCAAAAAGACTTGAGGCTGTAATTGCTGCCAAAGGTGCATCGACAAAGTATTGAGCAAAGGCTGTGAATACTTATGTACATGTGATTTCTCAGTTTTTTTATATTTAATAAATTTGCAAAAACCTCAAGTAAACTTTTTTCACATTGCAATTATGGGACGTTGTGTGCAGAATTCTGAGGAAAAAAACGAATTTAATCCATTTTGGAATAAGGCTGTAACATAACAAAATGTGGAAAAAGTGATGTGCTGTGAATACTTTCTGGATGCACTGTATATGAATCTGCTTAGAGGTGTGAGATGTTGTGACTTTTTATAGCTGAAAAGCTGCAGTTGAGTATGCCTAGCCATAGACTGGAACCCTGCCAGTGTTTGTTCCTCCCATAAGCCACAGCCTCATGTAGTCCTGTATGAGTTACAGCGATGGAGGCCCACCTGA
This sequence comes from Erpetoichthys calabaricus, assembly GCF_900747795.2. Taxonomy (NCBI): domain Eukaryota; kingdom Metazoa; phylum Chordata; class Cladistia; order Polypteriformes; family Polypteridae; genus Erpetoichthys; species Erpetoichthys calabaricus. Next base: position 147,897,003 of record NC_041403.2, read on the forward strand.
TGTAATCTAGTGTGCAAATATGCCCATGACCAGTATATAACATTTTTAGAATAAATTAAGGCAAACGTATAGAATGCTTCAATAACATGTTATTCATTTCAGATTGTGCTCCTTGGTGATCATAAGCAGCTTCAACCTGTGGTGCAAAGTACTCTTCTGCAGAGACTTGGAATGGAAAAATCCCTCTTTGAGCGTTACATGGACAAAGCACTAATGTTAGACACGCAATACCGTATGGTAGGCTTATAGTTTTTTTTATTAATTACGAAGGAAGATATCAGATAGTGCAGTTAAAAAATCTTTTACAACATTGAATAATAACAGTATTAAATAATTTTAAAAAGAGTATGAAGCAATATTCAATATGAGTTACTCATGATATATATTTATATATATTTTAAATTTTCAGCATGAAGACATCTGTAAATTTCCCTCCCAGGAATTTTATGGTGGTCATCTGAAGACAGATATTGTTCGTCCCAGAAGCGTCTTCCAAGTAAAGAAGCATCGATGTACTCCAATACTTTTTTGTCATGTCCAGGGGAAGGAGATAAGTCTCATGGTTGCCACAGAGAAAGGGAATGAAAATTCAAAAGCAAATCTCGAAGAAGTCAATGAATGTGTAAGTAATTGGTAGCGATACCATCTTCCAAAATTTGATTATTTAATTAATGGAAATTCTCCCTAGAGCTCTTTCTTTTCTATTGTATTTTTAATAATCTGTTTCCAGGTTTACATGGCCATTTAAAAATTACTCTTACGGGCCAGCATTTTAGCTCTTAGCTTGTAACCTTTTCCTGGTTATCCATGACATACAGTATATGTTAGGACAAAGTATACTATACAAAAACATAAAGTCTGTAATAAATTTCCCTTTTGTTATTACTTCTGCTTGCAGGAAACCCCGTGTACAGAACAAACAGTAATTTCTTTAAATCCATTAAATCCCTTGTTTAATTTGTTCTTACAGATATGAGAGAAATACAGTATATTAATTAACCAAAGGTTATGTTCGGTGTGAGACCAAAAACAAAACTAAAATTTTTTGTGACAGAGGAGTCTAAGTAAGGAACAGGGCCCCTTCATTCCTCTCTGCTCTTTAATTTTATATACATGTAACACAGTGCATGACAATAACAGAGGTGGCTGAGACTCTGATACCTGCAAATCCCAGAAATGCCCCAGGACTAATGGCATCAGTTTAAATTTAACGGGTCCCCCATGAGCTACTCCATGTTAATGCACATTCTCACCTACAAACTTTGAATAGGGATGCTCCTCTCCCACGTTCTCCGAAATTCTTTGCTTCAGTGATTGAAGTGGCCGGTACTTCTCAAGGTTTTGCTTTTGATTACCGGAACTCTTAGGTACGTACTGGCAATGTTTTCTAGTGTACTGGCTATCAACATGGTTATTCGTTCCACTTTATCTACCTCCAGTTGCCAAAGGTGCCACTGGTAATTCAATGGGGAATACCCAGGTTCTCCCCTCAGCTTAAATCATGCAATACCCCAACATTGGTTTTAGAACACAGTGCTTGAATTTCTAATACCGAAGCCACCTAAGTTGTGTCACAAAGCTTGAAGCTACTGCTCTGCACTCCTCGGTCATAATGTTAGTACATCAGTGTAATACATAGAGCACCAGAACCACATACAAATGACGAAAAACACAAAAAGAAATACTGTACTTGACAGAACGGCATACTGTAAATGAAAATCTGAACCATCGAATAATGATAATAATAAATGCTCAGGTTTCATATTATTACTACTGATTACCCCTTTCAATTCAAAAGAATATACTTTTCCTGTAAAATTGTGTTTTAAAATGTCCATCAACAAAAGCCAAGTTATTAGGAAAAGCAGGAGATGATCCAATGCAGGAATGTTTTCAGTTTACAGTTACAGTTTATTCTCATTATACTTTCATACAACGAGATTCTGATGATAACTTCCCATGTTCAACCAAAAAAAGTAACAATAAAACACTACAATAAGACAGTGTGGGGAACAGCCTGGACACAGACAGGTAGACATGTTGATTTCACCCAACACACATTTATTTACAATATTTACATCCATCGAAGTGCACAATACCCAGTGCCGCAGCACCAATCACCCCTCAAGTCCTTGCCCACAACACAAAGCCTTCTCCAAGTCTCTGGTCAGCCTCCACTCCTCTCCTCTCCTCTCCGTCCTTCTTCCACCCGACTCTTGCCAATGACTGGAGGGAGGCAGCCCCTTTTATACACCCCGGATGGACTCCAGGTGCATCCTGAGGAGCTTCTGTAGCCTCACCCCTGTGTGGCGGAAGCTCTGACGGTGTATCCGGAAGTCCTCCGGGTGTCCCTAATCCTCTTCCCCCCCAGCACTTCCGGGTGTGGCGGAAGTGCTGAGGTCCAGGGCTCCCAAGGCATCGGGTCGCCCCCTGGCGGTGACCACGGGCCCCTACAGGGTTGAGCTTCCAAGCTCTGTAAACGTGGCCCCCAAAGCAACCAGGGCGGGCGCCCCCTCGTGTTCTGGAGGAGGCACAAGCCCTCCTCCGGTCCTCCTGGGCATCCCGGCCGGGCATGACTGCCAGCCGGGTACCACAACAGTTATAAAGAAATGAAGAGCAGGTAATGGAGAAAAATAATGAAGAAAGCAGCATGTATTCAATTACTATATACAAAGAGGCATTAAGTACGTACAACTTTAAAAATATATATATATTATACTGTATTTAGCATGTGTGATAAATGTTAAGATAAATTGTGTCTATATGTGTTTGTCTATATTGTATATTTTATGTTTATATTACAGTTCTTAAAGACTGGTGGAGCATTGGGTTGGAGAGGTGTTCCTCAGTCTGTTAGTGCATGAACTGATTGCCCTAAACCTCTTTCCTGATGGCAGCGGGGCAAACAGATGGTGGCCGGGATATGTTGTGTCTCTGATAATGCTGCTAACCTTCATCCAAAATCGGCTAGCATAGATGGTGTCCATGTTTGGGAGGTCCACCCTGATGATTGGCTGTGCAGCCTTCATCACATATAGTGTTGCTCCTTCCATTTTGTAATTGTGCAGATGGCACACCACACAATTAGGTCGTAGGAGAGGATACTTTCTATTGCACAACGGTAGAAGTTGAATAAAAGCTGCTGAGGTAAATGAGCCTGTCTCAGAAAGTACAGTCGTTGTTATGCTTTTCTCATCAGGTAAGAGATGTTAAGAGACCATGTGAGATCCTTTGTTATATTAACTCCTAGGGACTTAAGAATGTTTTACTCATGAACAATTGTGCATAGCATGTTTAAGAGTAAGGACCTCCAGTGACCTAATGATGTTATTATTAAGTTCAAGTTCAAAGTTTATTGTCATGTGCACAGTAAGGAAACACGTTTCCCTGTACAATGAAATTCTTTCTTTGCTGTCCACACCAAATGACAAAACCAACGTATAAAGATAAACACAAATAATAAGTAGCAGATAGAGAATAAGTAACAGAGGCAGCATAAAGTATAAAAACAGAATAGAAGTATAAAGTGTAGGTGTGTGATGGACAAGTCCAATACAGTTGTGTGAGGTAGACAGAATGAGGTGAACCATGGTTATAAACTCCAGTCAGTTATTTAGGAGTCTAATGGCCTTGGGAAAGAAAGGGTTGTTTAGCCTGGAAGTCCTGCATTTCATACTTCTATATCTTCTGCCTGAGGGTAGAAGTGTGAACATTTCGTGTTGGGGGTGGGTGGGGTCACTTTGTCCGTGAGGATCAAGGCAGTTCTCCTGCGGACTCTGTAGTTCAAGATGCTCTACAGAGAGGGCAGTGGGGTCCTGGTGATCTTCTCAGTAGTCCTTACCACTCTCTGCAGACATTTGCGGTCCATGACAGGAGTGTTGCTGTACCACACAGTGATGCAGCTGGTGAAGATACTCTCAACAATTCAGCTGTAGACGTCGCCGAGAATCTTAGTCAACACACCAAACTTCCTCAGCCTCCTCAGAAGGTACAGCCGCTGTTGAGACCTCTTGACCAGCTGTGTGGTTTTAAGTGTCCAAGTGAGGTCCTCACTGATGTAGACGCCCAGGTATTTAATGCTGCTCACCCTCTCCACTTCAAGCCCTCGGATGAACAGTGGCCAGGGAGATTTCCTCTCCTTCCTCATGTCCACTATCACCTCCTTCGTCTTGTCTGTGTTGAGGGTGAGGTTGTTGTCCTCACATCATGACGCCAGACTGGTCCACCTCCCTCCTGTAGGCTTCCTCATCCCCACCAGTGATGCATCCAATCACTATTTGACAGACACGTTTATCCAAGGTGACTTACAACATTTGAGATACAATTGGTTATTTATTTTGTTTTACCAATTGGAGCACAAGCAGGCGAAGTGACTTGCTCATGGTCATACAGTGTCAGTACCCACAGCTTCAGGGTTTGAAGTCTTAGGTCCAAAGCCTTAACCACTACACCACACTAATATCTGACCTTGGAAAGAAAAACTACAAAAATAATGAATTAATTACATAGTAGGTCTGATACACCCAATTAACCAACAGCAATGACTGAAACCCATTATGTTATGAAATTTCCTGGGCAAAGCTAGGTAACACAGCTAGTTAATAAAACAATATGCAAAATAATACAGCAAAACAAAAAAACAAATAAATAAAAGTATATTTCAGCCAGGTAAACTATGCTGGCTGACCCACGACACATGCAGCATTGTGAACATTAGAAAAAACAGTGTGAACAAACCCTCACATTGCTGGTTCAGATCCTGACAAATATAAATCTGCAGCAAAATAATAATTTATTGATTGAAAAACAGGCTATACATGGTAGTTGTTAACATCAGGGAAAGCCAGAAGATTGTGCTAAATGTCAAATGCATAATGTGGTGTTTTGTAACACAACCACTAGACTTGATATAACTGGTCCTCCAGTGAGGGAGTGGATTACGGATTGTGGATTGCTGACTGTAGTTGGCATCCCAGAATGATCCACATTTTCTCTGCTGAAGACACTTCTGAGTTAGGGTGCTGGCACAGGGTTTTCTAAATGCTATACAGACCCTAATGATCAGCAGAGGAGAATGAAGGCTATTGGTATTGGCTTTACACCATCATACTTGTTGTTTTGGCCAGCGAGTGCAGCTTTTGAGAATGTTGACCATATTGACTGCTGCCTCCATGTGCAACGTATTGCTGAAGAGCTTCAAATGTCAGTCCATGGCAGTAAAGGATTACCAATACAAATGTCTGACAGGAATCACTCAGAGTTGGTGGGCAGTCAGTGAGAAGCATAAATGATAAATGGGTGTCACCCTCTGCAAATTGTTATCCTACAGCATGAAATTACCATCCTTGGAGCCCACCATACTTCTGTAGATGGGAAAAGTATTGATAGAAGTGCTGTAATGGTCTATCCTTTGATCTTCCACTAATTGTACTCTTCTACTACTTAACTCACTCACCACACCCAGCCCCATAAAGAGTGTGTGAGCGTCTGTGCATCCATCATGGTCTGCATTTTTAACTTTTATTGAATTTAGTTAAAGCATGCAACGTTCCATACAATCAAGTCAAACTTAACAAAACTAAATTCAATTTAACTCCCACCCATGAGACAGAGAGAAAAGTCCACAGCCTGTTGAGAGTAGTATAGAGGGAAAGGAGTCTTTCTCCGCAATATAAATGCTTATTCTAAAATGTTATTGATTAGATCCTGCCAGATTTTTTAAAACGTTTTGCACAGATCCTCTAAGAGAGAATTTTATTTTTTCCAATTTCAAATAGTATATAACATCAGTGAGATCGACAGGCGGATCGGTGCGGCGTCCGCAGTGATGCGGGCTCTGCATCGGTCTGTCGTGGTGAAAAAGGAGCTGAGCCATAAGGCAAAGCTCTCAATTTACCGGTCGATCTATGTTCCTACCCTCACCTATGGTCATGAGCTATGGGTAGTGACCGAAAGAACGAGATCGCGAATACAAGCAGCCAAAATGAGTTTCCTCCGCAGGGTGTCTGGGCTCTCCCTTAAAGATAGGGTGAGAAGCTCAGTCATCCGGGAGGGGCTCAGAGTAGAGCCGCTGCTCCTCCGCATCGAGAGGAGTCAGATGAGGTGGCTCAGGCATCTGATCAGGATGCCTCCTGGACGCCTCCCTGGTGAGGTGTTCCGGGCACGTCCAACCGGGAGGAGGCCCCGGGGAAGACCCAGGACACGCTGGAGGGACTATGTCTCCCAGCTGGCCTGGGAACGCCTCGGGATTCTCCCGGAAGAGCTAGAAGAAGTGGCCGGGGAGAGGGAAGTCTGGGCATCTCTGCTCAAGCTGCTGCCCCCGCGACCCGACCTCGGATAAGCGGAAGAGGATGGATGGATGGATGGATATAACATCAGTTACCCACAGAATCAACAGAGTTGGGTTAGAATTCTCCCACTTGAGCAAGATAAGTTGACGTTCTAATAGAGAAGTAAAGGCAATTACAGTTTGTTTCTCCTTCTCCACTTCAAGCCCATCTGTGAGTCCACCAAACACAGCTGTTAATGGATTAGGAGTGATTGTGACACCAAGGCGGTCCAAAAGGCATTTAAAAATTTTTGTCGAGAATGATATTTGCTACATGCCCAAAACATTTTGCCCAGTGAGGCTGGAGCTCGATTGCAACGTTCGCAGTTTGGTTCTTGCCCTGGAAACATTTTGGATAATTTTAAATGAGACAGATGTGCTTGAAATAAAAAACATTAAGTTGAATAATTGAATGTTTTGCACATGTGGAGCTCGAGTGAATGGTCTACATCTTTCAGTTGTCATATGCAAACATCCAATAAGTGCCACATTACATCAGCTAACATGACATGGCATCACCCAGACTCACAAAGCCCCATGAATTGCCCTCGATCACTCACTTATTTGTCAGGGCACTCTTGGTGTTCTTTGGTGATAATAAAGCATCCTGACGTTTCCATGTTCTGATTCTGTCCAATTATTGTCTGTTTATAGGAAGTTCAATGTGTGAGATTTCAGTGTTTCAAATTTCATGTTGACTGATCTCTGATGTAAATTTCCCCCATTGCTTCATAATGCTACTATTTTTTTGGCTGATTGTACATACAAATAAAGAGCATTATTTTCCATTTTACATGAAAAGTTGAAGTACTTCTTCAACATCAGTTGGCATATTTCATACTGTCAATCCTTTATATAAGAAAACTTTTGTCTAGACCAGGATGTTGAGCCAATATACTTTTCAACTCCTATTCATGTCACATTTCCAGAATTTCATAATGTCGAATTATGAGGGTCCCCAAGGTGCAGCTATCCATATATCTAAAGCTCTGTGTAATACCTAATCCAGATAAAGTTATCATTTTTTTTCTAACATTTGTCTAACCAAATGTCCTCTTATCACTCTTTACAGGTTTGTGTAGCTAAATTGCTGATGAATGTTGCCAAAATCAAATCAGAAGACATTGCAATTCTGACACCATACAATGCCCAGGTAGCAGAAATCAAGAACACTCTGCAAAAGCAGGGAATCACAAACCTTACAGTGACCACTATAATGAAAAGTCAAGGTACAGAAGTCTCATTCATGGAGATTATTGTTCTAAATTGAGTGTTTGGAAAGTACAGTTAATTGAAATTAGTGATTTGAGGAGTCTGAAGCTAAATTAAAAAAGCAATGCCTGGTGAAATAATTTTACAATTGCATGTTCCACAATAGTGATTGTAAGGATGGGGATGGAGCCGTGTAAAACACAGATGGTGTCTTGTATTGTGTCACAGTGCATCAACATTATAATAACTCCGCATTTATGCACATACAGTTAGGTCCATAAATATTTGGACAGAGACAACTTTTTTCTAATTTTGGTTCTGTACATTACCACAATGAATTTTAAATGAAACAACTCAGATGCAGCTGAAGTGCAGACTTTCATCTTTAATTCAGTGGGGTGAACAAAACGATTGCATAAAAATGTGAGGCAACTAAAGCATTAATTTAACACAATCCCTTCATTTTAGGGGCTCAAAAGTAATTGGACAAATTAAATAACTGGAAATAAAATGTTCATTTCTAATACTTGGTTGAAAACCCTTTGCTGGCAATGACAGCCTGAAGTCTTGAACTCCTGGACATCACCAGATGCTGGGTTTCCTCCTTTTTAATGCTCTGCCAGGCCTTTACTGCAGCGGCTTTCAGTTGCTGTTTGTTTGTGGGCCTTTCTGTCTGAAGTTTAGTCTTCAACAAGTGAAATGCCTGCTCAATTGGTTTAAGATCAGGTGACTGACTTGGCCATTCAAGAATTTTCCACTTCTTTGCTTTGATAAACTCCTGGGTTGCTTTGGCTGTATGTTTTGGGTCATTGTCCACCTGTATCATGAAACGCCGCCCAATCAATTTGACTGCTGTATTTAGCTGGATTTGAGCAGACAGTATGTCTCTGAACACCTCAGAATTCATTCGGCTGCTTCTGTCCTGTGTCATATCATCAATAAACACTAGTGTCCCAGTGCCACTGGCAGCCATGCACGCCCAAGCCATCACACTGCCTCCACCGTGTTTTACAGATGATGTGGTATGCTTTGGATAATGAGCTGTTCCACGCCTTCTCCATACTTTTTTCTTACCATCATTCTGGTAGAGGTTGATCTTGGTTTCATCTGTCCAAAGAATGCTTTTCCAGAACTGTGCTGGCTTTTTTAGATGTTCTTTACCAAAGTCCAATCTAGCCTTCCTATTCTTGAGGCTTATGAGTGGCTTGCACCTTGCAGTGCATCCTCTGTATGTACTTTCATGCAGTCTTCTCTTTATGGTAGACTTGGATATCAATACGCCTACCCCCTGGAGAGTGTTGTTCATTTGGTTGGCTGTTGTGAAGGGGTTTCTCTTCACCATGGAAATGATTCTGCAATCATCCACCACTGCTGTCTTCCGTGGACGTCCAGGTCTTTTTGCGTTGCTGAGTTCACCAGTGCTTGCTTTCTTTCTCAGGATGTACCAAACTGTAGATTTTGCCACTCATAATATTGTAGCAATTTCTCAGATGGGTTTTTTCTGTTTTCGCAGCTTAAGGATGGCTTCTTTCACCTGCATGGAGAGCTCCTTTGACCGCATGTTGTCTGTTCACAGCAAAATCTTCCACATGCAAGCACCACACCTCAAATCAACTCCAGGCCTTTTATCTGCTTAATTGATAATGACATAACGACGGACTTGCCCACACCTGCCCATGAAATAGCCTTTGAGTCAATTGTCCAATTACTTTTGAGCCCCTGAAATGAAGGGATTGTGTTCAAAAAATACTTTGGTTGCCTCACACTTTTATGTAATCGTTTTGTTCACCCCACTGAATTAAGGCTGAAAGTCTGCACTTCAACTGCATCTGAGTTGTTTCATTTCAAATTCATTGTGGTAATGTACAGAACCAAAATTAGAAAAAAGTTGTCTCTGTCCAAATATTTATGGACCTAACTGTATGTGGACTTACAGTGTTTTTTTTTAAGTTCTCTGTAACGTAAATTACATGTGATGTATCAAAATGCACATTTCATCTTTAAAGGGAAGTAGGATTACTCTCCACTTCACATCATAGTGTGCTTTCAGGGTTATACTTTCAGAGAAATTAACCTTTGTAACTCAAAAGTTAATGTTTAGAAGAAATAATAATCATTAAATTAATTGTTACATTTTAAAATGAAATACCTACAACATATGAAAACTGTAATCAAAGACAAACAAATTATCATGGTAGTGCTGCTTACTTCTAGAAATATCCATCATATTCCCATGTTTGCATTTGTTCTTTTCTTCAGGTAGCGAATGGCGCTATGTCATCCTTTCTATGGTGCGTTCCTGTGAAGAAGCGGAGATTCAGCGTTACCCTGTCAAGTCCTGGATGGCTAAACATTTAGGCTTTGTTGTGAATCCAAACCAAGTTAATGTTGGCATCACACGAGCTCAAGAAGGACTTTGCATTATAGGTATGTTGAACAATATGGAAGTTTTCACCGCATCTCCAGGGGCAGCACCAGTCGAGGACCATTTGGAGTCCTAGGTGGGGCTGACGGACTTCACCTCTTGTTTTCCATAGTGGGTAGTCAGAATTATTGAATTTTGATGACCTGTGAGGGGTGTCCCCTTCGATGTCCGGAGCACGTGCCCCTTTAATAGCACAAACGCTACCATAGCATGTACATACCACAAACACTATTATCATACTTCTATGACCCAGGGAATGGAAGGTCTCCCAAGGTGTCTAGAGCGTGCGCCCCTTAACTTTCATAAATGGCACCCCTCAGATGACAGTACCCTAGGCGGTCTCAATTTTGTCTAATAGATTGGCCAGCTCTGTCCAGGGATATTCTAATGCTTGTCTGAGGCCTGCATGGTGAATTCCCATAAACCTGAAAACCAGTAGGTGGCAGTACAGCTGAGGCCTGGTACTGGAAATGCCTAAAGCACCCTTTACACAATCTCAAATTGAAATATTTTAGGACAGTGAGTGGGTATCATTAATTACAATGAAATGGCAGTTCCTATACAAATAAAACATATCTCTTGGACATCCATTATGAGATCTCAAAAACATACCTGTACCTTCAAAGCCCTTTAAATGCCTAATGGAAATCTACAGAGTAGAGAAGTAGCATTTGTGAGAGGAATGGAGAGTGGGTTACGTGGCAAATAAAAGATGAATTACGTCAGAGAAATCAGACTTCCATACACTGTATCATGGAAGAATGGAGAGTTTGATGAGTTCAGGACAAGTCTTTAACAATTGATTCACTGACACTTTCCACAAAAATCGAATGTCAGCCCATCTGGTGTTAAGGGAAGAATGAAGTAAGGAAATTCAAACATGAACTTGAACTTGGAAATGCTGGAGAACAAAATTGTCAGGGAGAAGGAAATGTCAAAACCAGATTTCAATGAAAGCATTTAGGAACAAAGTCTTCAGAGAAAAGGATATCAAGACCGAAACAAGCTGAAAGTGGTTTATCCAATATGGCAGACTTTGATGTTTTATGCCGTAAGGCCCAATGACGGCACACACCATGTCAAACTCAGGTCACACGGCGACAATGGGAAAATGTGTCTTGACAACTCAGAGAAAAAATGGCTGTGCTCTGTAAAGCAATGCCGTTGAACAAAATATAATAAAATAAATGGCTCATCAACATAACAGAATTGATGAAGGTACAGTAATCCCTCCTCCATCGCGGGGGTTGCGTTCCAGAGCCACCCGCGAAATAAGAAAATCTGCGATGTAGAAACCATATGTTTATATGGTTATTTTTATATATTTTAAGTCCTTATAATCTCTCCCACATGGTTTATAAATATTCCCTGTACAGTTATACAGCATAAACCCTTTATATTCTCTTGGTTATTAGGTAAGATTCGTTGAAATTATGTATGTAAACACAGTTTATATACTACTCACAAACATACGTATCGTATATCATTGAGGAGTTTTATTTAATACGTAATACAGTTTAAAACATATTATAATTGAGTAGGTAATATAAAAATATGTGAAAAATCTATAACATGTAAATGCTGTACATAAAACCAAAATCTTATTTTAAAGATACTGTAGAGCGTCTCCGATATCACATTTGTTACAGCCATTACGATAGACAGGCCACCAGCAATAAATACCAACAATGCCAGGAAAAAATTGTATAAAATGTGTGCACAGTTACAATAAATGTACATACATGTACTAAGTACGCAGAAAAATAGTTTTGGGTACTCACCAACTTGTCAGATAACGATGACATTTACTGCACTGTCACAGCTGTTCTAAAGGAGCCTCTTCAGGCAACTGTGTAGCACCGCCGTCGTCTTCTTCCACTGAAGGCGTACTAGGCAGTGTTTTGCGTGTAAGGAACATCGTGATGGGCAGTTGCTGGCGCTGCTTTTTCATTTGTGTAAAGAGGTTCCTATACACTTCCATGGCGCCGTCAAGAGCATTTTTAAATTGCAAAGAACGAATCATTTGCGGGTCCCATTCTTCAACTGACGTCTGGAGATCTTTTACCATTCGTAGAATGGTCGCGAGACGCTCGAGAGTTAGCACAGCACCCAGGAGCTTAACCGCGTGTTCTGATTGGGTAGCTTCTCAGCCATCCGCCAATAGCGTCCCTTGTTTGAATTCAAATGCGTCCCTTGTTTGAATTCAAATGGGCAAATCAACTGAGGAAGCACAAGTACTGTAGACCGCAGACATCCGCGAAGCAGTGAAAAATCTGCGATATATATTCACATATACTTACATTTAAAATCCGCGATGGAGTGAAGCCGCGAAAGATGAAGCGCAATATAGCGAGGGATCACTGTACAACTAAAAACTTCAGGATTAAGAACTTTAGGAAGAAATACTAAAAAGCAAACATACATTTTTTGAGTTGGAGAAAATTATAACATAACTAGCAAAATACCCGCGCTTCGCAGCGGAGAAGTAGTGTGTTAAAGAGGTTATGAAAAAGAAAGGAAACATTTTAAAAATAACGTAACATGATTGTCAATGTAATTGTGTTGTCATTGTTATAACTGTTGCTGTCTTTTTATATATATATATATATATATATATATATATATATATATATATTATATATATAATATACACACACACATAAACATTTATATACATATACATATATATACATATCTACATATACACATCTACATATATATACACACATACATAAACACACACATAAGACTTACTGAGTGAAACGGGCTTTCATTGACAATCATGTTACGTTATTTTTAAAATGTTTCCTTTTTTTTTCATAACCTCTTTAACACACTACTTCTCCGCTGCGAAGCGCGGGTATTTTGCTAGTATATATATATATATATATATATATATATATACATATACACACATACATGCAGTTTTAATAACACAGAAATCAATATAAACATTAACATCATTATCATATGAGAATATGAAGTAATATATAAGAAGCACATTTCATATAAATATAAATTATTAAACAGTAAAATCTTCTTCTGTAATTTGCTACCGTGGCAATTTGTGTGTCTGTCCAGGATTTTAAATGACCTGTAGCTCACAAACCGTTGCACCTATACACTTGAAATGTGGTACACATATAGTACGTCACGTCTACTATCCGCTTTATGGGTGATGATTGTTTTAGTCTTTTTATCTTTATTTTATTTTATTGTACAATCAACTCCTATCTGCGCACAGCAGGGCAGCCGTGGGCGGATGCGTATGGTGTATTCACTCGATGTTATCGTGCATTGCGCTATCAGTGGTATTTTGATAAAAGAATTTGAACAACATATAAGAAGCGTATAAATTATTAAACAGTAAAACATTAACATTTAAGAAGTAAAGTTACATTAAGTACTACTGCAGTGCCTTCGGGTATACCTCATTTTTTGTTTGCCCATTACATGCTTAAATGTATACATTTTTTGGTGCACCTACCCGAGAACACGCGACATATAACCGAGCGTGGGAGGAGCATGGATTTTAAACACGCGTTGAGTTGATCTGCTGGTCTCCCTCGTGAAATAACTGGTAATGTTTGACTAAAATCTACAGCGAGTAAAACGACATTACCTCCTATTTTTTTTTTTTACGATCTCTGAGATGTTGCTTTTTTCAGTTCAAGGCTTCATAAGCTCTTTTATGTTGTATGGTGTACTTATCCCAAATCATCATCTTTGAATGTTGCAAGACTTTCGCCTTGTATGTAGATCGGGGTAATTACATTCATTGCATTCCTAGTCTGAATCACAATCTGATTGTATGGGTGGTTACCTGGCACTGTAGGGTTGCCACCCGTCCTTTAAAATACGGAATCGTGCCGCGTTTGAGAATTAAATTGCGCGTCCCGTTTTGAATCAATACTGGACGGGATTTATCCCGTATTTTTTTTATCATTTTTTTTTTAAAGCAGCGTCTCATGCAAATCATCCCACACGCATTTTATGAAGATGCCTCCTTTTCTACTTTTGATTGGGTAATACTTGATGTCATCGTTAGTTTGATTGGTGTTTTTAACTGTCCAGTGAGGAGGGCGTGTCTTTTAAGTACAGTCTGCAAAGTGTTGGCACTGAGATGTGGCGTCAGCGCCATACTTGAAGCCCCTAACGTTGCGGTCAGCAAGTCGGCTAACATCCGCCATGTGCCGTCTTTCAGTTGCGAGAAGCAGATCATAGAATGGTTGAAACTGTTGCCCCTAACGTTGCGCCACGGCGTGTGGTTCGTTTATACCTCGTGTGTTCTCATTAAAGTTTTATCTTGCGAATATGTTATTGCAATCCGCAGCGGGAGCGTTTCTATAAACTTAATTTAAACTTACGTTTTACACCGTGGTTTCTTTCCCTTATGAACATGCTTGTATGCTTAACTCGCTCCGTTCTCAATTGTTTAATTAATTTTTTGCTGTTAGCTGTTCGCGGCTCTTCCTCCATTTCCCCCTACTTCGTTCTTTTATCTCACGAATATGTTATTGCAATCCTTAACGGGAGCGTTTCAATAAACTGATTGAAATTAGTTTTGCATTTACCTTTTTAGTAAAAGGCAAGCTTTTAAGCCTGAGAAATCAGCCCGTAAATGCACACGTTTAATTGCACATGTGTTAATATGTATGGTTACACAGTATTAAAAGACAGTGAACAACGTCAGTTACCTTTGTTCCCGCGTTTGATAAAAGGTGAGCTTTTAAGCCTGAGAAATCACCCCGTAAATGCACACGTTTAATTGCACATGTGTTAATATGTATGCTTACACAGTATTAAAAGACAGTCAAAAATTAACGTCATTTACCTTCGTTCCCGCGTGTGACTCGTGCTGTAAATCTCTTCCTTGTTTTTAGTTCACGTGATTACGTAGGAGGCGTGATGACGCGATACGTGACTCCGCCTCCTCCATTACAGTGTATGGACAAAAAATATGTTCCAGTTATGACCATTACGCTTTGAATTTCTAAATGAAACCTGCCTAACTTTTGTAAGTAAGCTGTAAGGAATGAGCCTGCCAAATTTCAGCCTTCCACCTACACGGGAAGTTGGAGAATTAGTGATGAGTGAGTCAGTGAGTCAGTCAGTCAGTGAGGGCTTTGCCTTTTATTAGTATAGATGCACTTAATTGTAACAACTTTAAAGGATTAAGGATAGGATTACCATGGCCTATCAGGAAACAATATCCTTATTTGCATCATGTGGCAGCAGATTCAACTACAAGTTATTAATGAACTAACCTGTGACACTCCAGGTGTCTAACTGCTACATATTGTATACAGTGGATTCAGAAAGTTCTCAGACCCTGTCGCTTTTTACATATTTTATTATGTTTCAGCCTTATGCAAAAATTGTTTAAATTCAGACAAGACTAAAATTATGGAGGTTCCCCATACTTTATCCCACCTCCTGCTGTAAAACTAAATCGCTCATGTCAGTAACTTTTTACAGACTAGGCATTGACATCTCAGTTAAGATTACGTAGCCTTTTTTCCTTCTATAAAAAGTCTGTGAAAAATAACCCCAGGTTCAACTAGTACTGTGTGAATTGCCATATCAATGAAATTATAAATGAATTCCCTTATGCACCTCCTGATGTAAAACTGATCCCCTCCGGTAACCCATAGGAAAATGTTTCTTCTCGAAGGTTGATCTTTGACAGCTTGTGAGATTTCACAGGAATTCTCATGTATGTTTCATTTAAGAATCAACTTTGTCACGGATGTTGCTCTTGGAATTCATTAAGAGAAACAAAAGGGAGACGTGAGACACCACTGAGGTAAAAGGAGTCAAAACTAAAAATTTGTTTTGAAAAACAGGTTATATTCTGTGAGATCGCTCTCTAGTCTTGTTTTAATCTCTTCATATTTTTTATTGGACTGATGCCTTTATCCAGGTGACTTACAGGCAGGTGAAGTAACTTGCTCATGGTCTAATAGTGGTGTTAGCAGTGGGATTTAAACACATCAACAACAACATTTATTTCTATAGCACATTTTCATACAAATAATGGAGCTCAAAGTGCTTTACAGGATGAAGAAAGAGAAAAAATAAAAAAATAAAATTAGGCAATACTAATTAACATAGAATAAAAGTAAGGTCTAATAGCCAGGGAGGACAGCTGGAGAAAACAACAAAATCTGCAGGCCACGAGACCACCCAGCCCCCTCAAGGCATTCAACTTAACATAAATGACCTCAATCAGTCCTCATTGTATTCAGGGTTCACATGGAAGAACCTGATGATGACATAACCTCAGGGTTTGAAGTTCTAATCCTTACCCACTATGCCACAACGCCTGCCTTTTCTTTCAGAATAAGTATGACTTAACTGGAGCAGAGTAACATAAATTAGAGCTTCTTCTTCTTCTTTTGGCTGCTCCCATTAGGGGTTGCCACAGCGGATCATCTTCCTCCATATCTTTCTGTCCTCTGCATCTTGTTCTGTTACACCCATCACCTGCATGTCCTCTCTCACCACATCCATAAACCTTCACCTTAGGCCTTCCTCTTTTTCTCTTCCCTGGCAGCTCTATCCTTAGCATCCTTCTCCCAATATACCCATTGTCTCTCCTCTGCACATGTCCAAACCAACGCAATCTCGCCTCTCTGACTTTGTCTCCCAACCGTCCAACTTGAGCTGACCCTCTAATGAACTCATTTCTAATCCTATCCATCCTCATCACACCCAATGCAAATCTTAGCATCTTTAACTCTGCTACCTCCAGCTCTATTTCCTGCTTTCTGGTCAATGTCACCATCTCCAACCCATATAACATAGCTGGTCTCACTACCATCCTGTAGACCTTCTCTTTTCACTCTTGCTGATACCTGTGTGTCACAAATTACTCCTAACACTCTTCTCCACCCATTCCACCCTGCCTGCACTCTCTTTTTCACCTCTCTTCCACAATCCCCATTACTCTGCAACTAACGATATTATTCAGAAGAAAGGGCTACAGCTTTGTAATCATAGTAAAGTGTTTTATTACTCCCTTCCACACATTTCACCCCATATTACTGAACACACAATGCACATACTTTAAAATTGCAAAATAAAAATGTCAAGAATTTACTCAGAATATATGAGCCTATCGTGTGATTTTGCTGAGATTCTTGCTGAAATTCATGAGGAGACCCTTATGAGAATCCCAGGGTATTTGGAGAAATTGGAAAAGCAGGAGACAAAAGACATTTCATTCTGATGTCATTGTTGTCCAGAAGAAACCAAAAGGGAATAGATAGATAGATAGATAGATAGATAGATAGATAGATAGATAGATAGATAGATAGATAGATAGATAGATAGATAGATAGATAGATAGATAGATAGATAGATAGATAGATAGATAGATAGATAGATAGATAGATAGATAGATAGATAGATAGATAGATAGATAGATAGATACTTTATTAATCCCAATGGGAAATTCACATTCTTCAGCAGCAGCATACTGATACAATAAATAATATTAAATTAAAGAATGATAATAATGCAGGTGAAAAACAGACAATAACTATGTATAATGTTAAATGTTAACGTTTACCCCCCCGGATGGAATTAAAGAGTCGCATAGTTTGGGGGAGGAACGATCTCCTCAATCTGTCAGTGGAGCAGGACAGTGACAGCAGTCTGTCGCTGAAGCTGCTCCTCTGTCTGGAGATGATACTATTTAGTGGATGCAGTGGATTCTCCATAATTGACAGGAGCCTGCTCAGCGCCCTTCACTCTGCCACAGATGTTAAACTGTCCAGCTCCATGCCAACAATAGAGCTTGCCTTCACCCCCAGTATGTTCAGGCGTGAGGCGTCTTTCCTCTTAATGCTGCCTCCCCAGCACACCACTGCGAAGAAGAGGGCGCTCGCCACAACCGTCTGATAGAACATCTGCAGCATCTTATTGCAGATGTTGAAGGACGCCAGCCTTCTAAGGAAGTATAGCCGGCTCTGTCCTTTCTTGCACAGCGCATCAGTATTGGCAGTCCAGTCTAATTTATCATCCAGCTGCACTCCCAGATATTTATAGGTCTGCACCATCTGCACACAGTCACCTTTGATGATCACGGGGTCCATGAGGGGTCTGGGCCTCCTAAAATCCACCACCAGCTCCTTGGTTTTGCTGGTGTTCAGGTGTAGGTGGTTTGAGTCGCACCATTTAACAAAGTCATTGATTAGGTCCCTATACTCCTCCTCCAGCCCATTTCTGATGCAGCCCACGATAGCAGTGTCATCAGCGAACTTTTGCACGTGGCAGGACTCCGAGTTGTATTGGAAGTCTGATGTATATAGGCTGAACAGGACCGGAGAAAGTATAGTCCCCTGTGGCGCTCCTGTGTTGCTGACCACAATGTCAGACGTGCAGTTCCCAAGACGCACATACTGAGGTCTGTCTTTAAGATAGTCCACGATCCATGCCACTAGGTATGAATCTAATCCCATCTCTGTCAGCTTGTCAGAATGAATGAATCAGATCTCTCTTTTTGAGTTTTCCTTCCAATGGGTCGGCCTTTAGACTGTTTGCTGTCCCAGTGGGAGTCGCGACCTAACATCCCATCAGTGGTCGGTTGCTGCCTGAATCCTTCCATAAACTCCTTTGCAACAGTGTTTTGAAATAAGTTGAGTTCGGAAAAATGAATAAATGAACTGCTTTTTGTATACTGATTTGTATGCTTATGATGGCTTTATTGCCTTTCTCTGCATGCATTATGATTGCTAGTGTATCATGACTGCAATTCCTCTTTACGTTTATTAAATTTGATATTTGGAATGTTAATGAGTTCTGTTATATACAATTTGACAAATGAAACTTGAGCCCAAACAATTTATTTTAATGAACATTTTACATTTTAACCTGCTGTACTTTTCCATACTGCAAATGTTTTAACTGTTGCCTTTATTTTCTCAAGGGAACCGGATTTTGTTGAATTGTAACAGCCTTTGGAAGAGACTGCTGGAGCATTATATGAAGATGAACTCTGTAGTAGGTCCAAAGGAATTTAGTGTCCTGCCGCGTTGACAACAGAGGAAACAATAGAAGAAATGAAAAATGTCTAGCACAAAACTGTCAATATATCCTTGAAACCAAGGAAATCTGGGACCAATTTTTAAGAATGTTTGTTTTGCTGATCATCTGCAGTTGGTGGCCTTAGAGGCACTTTTCTATTTTTTTCAGAGGCCTGGTGTATGTTGGTGAGATGAATATTGAAAAAACTGCTTTCTTATTTGTTGTGAAAATATTGCTTTTATGTAATTTTGCATCCATTGTACAAAGCATGAACCAAGGGATCTTTCGAATGTAATTTTTAAGAATGAAAATGTGCAAAAGTTTCCTCAGAACCCATCAGACTCAGATACTTACAGTTCAATCGCTCCAGTCCTCAAACCATCACACCGATGACGTAATTCACAAAACTTCTCTGTGGCAACCAAAGAGACGGCTACTGTGTCACAAAATAGCGGCGACCAAAAGCAAACAAATTTAATGAAAAACTGTTTCAAGAATATGCAAATGAAAAAAAATAAACAAAAGAAGAAAAAACAAAATAAGAAAAACATGAGCCTGAGAAGAAATCGTAACCATTGATTACCAACTCTTGCACAGACAGGATGACTTTGGACCAAATCAAACTCATCACAGATCGCTATGACTGAGTCACTGTGGATGTCGCACTACAGGACTGGTAGTCACATGCATGCACCACGACTGTTTACAGCTCACTAAGATGGTGTAAATGAAGGCTACAACTGAGAATTGCCGGAAAAGTCATGAGGGGTGGCAACGTCTTACTGAAATATGCATGAGAAAAAAATCAAATGCAACAAATTAGGTGAATCATCGCCAGCTTCAGACTAAAACGATCTCAATTGCAATAAACCAAAATTAGGTGTTTCCTCCTATTGGAGATCAATGTAAGTGACCAAATGTACTCCTTTTTGTTTAGTGTGTTATTTTACACCGATAAGTGGATAATTTGACAAGCGAGCAGTCAATTATTTATTTGTGCTTATCGCTGTTGGATAATTTCAGTTGCTGGTTGTGTGTTACTGAAGGGGTAACAAATAAGTGACAGTCATATGGTAGTTCTGGTCTCGTGATCAGAGATGATTCCTGACCTGATCCCAATGGAGGTAATCCCCTGTTCTCCCCAACTGCCTCAATGCAGAAGTGGGTTTGTAAAGCAGATCAGCATGGAATCACCACAGCTGTATTTCTACAAAAGTGTTCAGACCAGGGCATTGTTTAAATTCATACCAAATTAGCCAGGTTGTAAATTAAAATGTAATGTTTTGCTAATTTAATAACTTTTTACTTTTAAACCAGGTAAATTAATTTAAACCTTAATGAGGAAAGCACTTTTGGGACAACATACTTTTATATTTTTTAAGTAGTTGTTTTCTAATTGACGAGGAAATATGAAATGAAAAAAGACTACTGATGATTTCTTTGTCTATTTTTATTAAATTGCTTTCATAACCCTTTGATTGTTTTTTGTGGTTTGTCAGGCTGCAAGGCTGCCTTCTCCTTGTGAACAGTATTTGTCACTCTTTACTGACCCAGTATTCTACCAGTTGGGCAGAAAATGTAACTTCCACAAAGACATTGATGGTCTGGGTTTCAGTCCCAGTCTCCGTGATTAGATTATTATGGGATCCTCTTTCCAGCCTGTTACTTTTGAAAGTTTCTGCCAATAAAGAGTGAGAAAGGCACATATAGATAGATAGATAGATAGATAGATAGATAGATAGATAGATAGATAGATAGATAGATAGATAGATAGATAGATAGATAGATAGATAGATAGATAGATAGATAGATAGATAGATAGATAGATAGATACTATACAGTCCCAATAAAAACATTTTCACATTTTATTATTATACAGCATTGAATGTCAGCAGATTGAATTTGGCTATTTAACACTAATACAGTCATATGAAAAGTTTGGGAACCCCTCTCAGCCTGCATAATAATTGACTTTATTTTCAACAAAAAAGATAACAGTGGTATGTCTTTCATTTCCTAGGAACATCTGACTACTGGGGTGTTTTCCGAACAAAGATATTTAGTGAAGCAGTATTTAGTTGTATGAAATTAAATCAAATGTGAAAACTGGCTGTGCACAAATGTGGGTCCCCTTGTCATGTTGCTGATTTGAATGCCTGTCACTGCTCAATGCTGATTACTTACAACACCAAATTGGTTGGATTAGCTCGTTAAGCCTTGAACTTCATAGACAGGTGTGTCCAGTCATGAGATATAAAGGTATTTAAGGTGGTCAATTACAAGTTGTGCTTCCCTTTGACTCTCCTCTGAAGAGTGACAGCATGGGATCCTCAAAGCAACTCTCCAAAGATCTGAAAACAAAGATTGTTCAGTCTCATGGTTTAGGGGAAGGCTCCAAAAAGCTATCTCAGAGGTTTAAACTGTCAGTTTTAACTGTAAGGAATGGAATCAGGAAATGGAAGGCCACCGGCACAGTTGCTGTTAAATCCAGCAGGTCTGGCAGGCCAAGAAAAATACAGGAGCAGCATATCTGCAGGATTGTGAGAATGGTTACAGACAACCCACAGATCATCTTAAAGACCTGCAAGAACATCTTGCTGCAGATGGTGTATCTGTACATCGTTCTACAATTCAGAACAATTTGCACAAAGAACATCTGTATGGCAGGGTGATGAGAAAGAAGCCCTTTCTGCACTCACACCACAAACAGAGTCTCTTGTTGTATGCCAATGCTCATTTAGACAAGCCAGATTCATTTTGGAACAAAGTGCTTTGGACTGATGAGACAAAAATTGAGTTATTTGGTCATAACAAAAAGCGCTTTGCATGGCGGAAGAAGAGCACCGCATTCCAAGAAAAACACCTGCTACCTACTGTCAAATTTGGTGGAGGTTCCATCATGCTGTGGGGCTGTGTGGCTAGTTCAGGGACTGGGGCCTTTGTTAAAGTTGAGGGTCAGATGAATTCAACCCAATATCAAGAAATTCTTCAGGATAATGTTCAAGCATCAGTCAGAAAGTTGAAGTTACGCAGGGGTTGGATATTTCAACAAGACAACGACCCAAAACACAGTTGGAAATCTACAAAGGCATTCATGCAGAGGGAGAAGTACAATGTTCTGGAATGGCCGTCACAGTCCCCTGACTTGAATATCATTGATAATCTATGGGATGATTTGAAGCAGGCTGTCCATGCTCGGCAGCCATCAAATTTAACTGAACTGGAGAGATTTTGTATGGAAGAATGGACAAAAATACCTCCATCCAGAATCCAGACACTCATCAAAGGCTATAGGAGGCGTCTAGAGGCTGTTATATTTACAAAAGGAGGCTCAACTAAGTATTGATGTCATATCTCTGTTGGGGTGCCCAAATTTATGCACCTGTCTAATTTTGTTATGATGCATATTGCATACTTTCTGTTAATCCAATAAACTTAATGTCACTGCTGAAATACTACTGTGTCCATAAGGCATGTCGTATATTAAAAGGAAGTTGCTACTTTGAAAGCTCAGCCAATGAGAAACAAAAATCCAAAGAAATAAGAGGGGCTCCCAAACTTTATCATATGACTGTATATTATAAGTATGCTGTAAAAACAGGATACACCTAGACTGATGGTTTTTTTTTTAATTAATTTTGGCTTACACTGCAAAATAAAAACAGCTGAAAGAAGCTCATGTCTTAGTGGGGTCTTTGATGATGGTCTTCCTTCCAAAGAGCCAGACCCATGATGGCTTTCTACAGGTGTGGAGTGAAGTTATTTAATTTGATTTGCCTATGCCTTTGCAAATGTTTGATTTCTTAAAATATCAACTTCATGCCAGAATCAGAAATAATTGATCTAAATCTTTTTTGTTATGCCTGTGAAGAAATCAAGCCACACCAGTAAAAAGAATATACTGTAATTTTGTGCTTAGGAGATAAAGTCTTTTGCATTAGGCAAAAGGTGAAACAATCAAAGAAAAAAAACAAGCAAACTTTTACAAATTGGGGGACCAACAAAGTCCTAAATATGGTCTAAAGCCATTTCCCATATCAGATCAAAGACTATTTGTCACATACATTAAATACAGTACAATATGCAGTGAAATACTTAGTTGCTGAACTTCTTATGACTGCTCTTTGAAACTAATATAAAGGGACAATAACAATACTTACCGTAATAAATTCAAAATTCATAAACAAAAAACAAAAAAAATCATGCTACTTAGTATTTTATTCCATGTGTCTATAATTCTTTGCATGAAGGAAAACTAATATTTCCAGCTATTGTGCTTTTGTTAAAGAATTTATTTTTAGGTACCTGCTGGGATCCACTCTACTAAATCTTTTCAGAGTTTTAAACACTTCAATCGTGTCACCTCTAAATTATTTTTGCTAAAACTGAAATGGTTCAACTCCTTCAGTCTGTTCTCATAGCTCATACCTCTCAGTCCAGTCCTGGAATCAGCCTAGTCATTCTTTTCTGGACTTTCTCTTGTGCTGTTATGTCTTTTTGGTAGCCAAGGAACCAAAATTGCACACAGTATGCCAGGTGAGGCCTTACTAATGACTTATAAAATTTAAGCATAATTTCCCTTGACTTGTACTCCATACATCAGGATATATAACATAACATTCTGTCAGCCTTTTCAATTGCTTCTGTGCACTGTCTTGTTGTAGACAGAGAAGAGTCCACTGTAACTACCAGCTCCTCTTTATATGGGGTACTCTCAAATTTCAGATCTCTTATTGCGTATTCAAATATTATATTTCTACTTCCCAAGTGTAATACTTTACATTTACTTACATTAAAGTATCTATCTATCTATCTATCTATCTATCTATCTATCTATCTATCTATCTATCTATCTATCTATCTATCTATCTATCTATCTACAGTTAGGTCCATAAATATTTGGACAGAGACAACTTTTTTCTAATTTTGGTTCTGCACATTACCACAATGAATTTTAAATGAAACAACTCCGATGCAGTTGAAGTGCAGACTTTCAGCTTTAATTCAGTGGGGTGAACAAAACGATTGCATAAAAATGTGAGGCAACTAAAGCATTTTCTGAACACAATCCCTTCATTTCAGGGGCTCAAAAGTAATTGGACAATTGACTCAAAGGCTATTTCATGTGCAGGTGTGGTCAAGTCAGTCGTTATGTCATTATCAATCAAGCAGATAAAAGGCCTGGAGTTGATTTGAGGTGTGGTGATTGCAAGTGGAAGATTTTACTGTGAACAGACAACATGCGGTCAAAGGAGCTCTCCATGCAGGTGAAAGAAGCCATCCTTAAGCTGCGAAAGCAGAAAAAACCCATCCGAGAAATTGGCAAAATCTACAGTTTGGTACATCCTGAGAAAGAAAGCAAGCACTGGTGAACTCAGCAACGCAAAAAGAACTGGACGTCCACAGAAGACAACAGTTGTGGATGATCGCAGAATCATTTCCATGGTGAAGGGAAACCTCTTCACAACAGCCAACCAAGTGAACAACACTCTCCAGGGGGTAGGCGTATCGATATCCAAGTCTACCATAGAGAGAAGACTGCATGAAAGTAAATACGGAGGATGCACTGCAAGGTGCAAGCCACTCATAAGCCTCAAGAATAGAAAGGCTAGATTGGACTTTGCTAAAGAACATCTAAAAAAGCCAGCACAGTTCTGGAAAAACATTCTTTGGACAGATGAAACCAAGATCAACCTCTACCAGAATGATGGCAAGAAAAAAGTATGGAGAAAGCGTGGAACAACTCATTACCCAAAGCATAACCCATCATCTGTAAAACACGGTGGAGGCAGTGTGATGACTTGGGCGTGCATGGCTGCCAGTGGCACTGGGACACTAGTGTTTATTGATGATGTGACACAGGACAGAAGCAGCCGAATGAATTCTGAGGTGTTCAGAGACATACTGTCTGCTCAAATCCAGCTAAATGCAGTCAAATTGATTGGGCGGCGTTTCATGATACAGATGGACAATGACCTAAAACATACAGCCAAAGCAACCCAGGAGTTTATTAAAGCAAAGAAGTGGAAAATTCTTGAATGGCCAAGTCAGTCACCTGATCTTAACCCAATTGAGCAGGCATTTCACTTGTTGAAGACTAAACTTCAGACAGAAAGGCCCACAAACAAACAGCAACTGAAAGCCGCTGCAGTAAAGGCCTGGCAGAGCATTAAAAAGGAGGAAACCCAGCATCTGGTGATGTCCAGGAGTTCAAGACTTCAGCAAAGGGTTTTCAACCAAGTATTAGAAATGAACATTTTAAATGCTTTAGTTGCCTCACATTTTTATGCAATCGTTTTGTTCACTCCACTGAATTAAAGCTGAAAGCCTGCACTTCAATTGCATCTGAGTTGTTTCATTTAAAATTCATTATGGTAATGTACAGAACCAAAATTAGAAAAATGTTGTCTCTGTCCAAATATTTATGGACCTAACTCCAGCTATCTATCTATCTATCAAATGCCATCTGTCCAGACCACATTGTTCCAGAAGTCCTGGCTTTTGCCAAGCTGTCCATGAGCAAACTTTAGTCTTGCCTTGATGTCCCTTCTGGTCAGCAAAGATTTCCTCCTGGCACACTTCTTTCTAATGGTTGAATCCTGCACTTTGACATCAACATTAGCAAGAGCTACATGTAAGTCTCATGAAGAAATTCTGGAGATCTCAGAGATTTCTTTCACCAAATTGCATTCTATACTCTCTAATGTGGTGCTCACTAACTACTCAAATCATTCTTTATGCAACTATCAGTTGCGGCAAGAATAATTACAAGAACAAGAAAATACTAACGCCTAACCCCAGTTCTTGAGATCTTACAATGGCTCCTGGTTAAGTTTAGGACAGATTTAAAAATCTTGCTTTTAACATATAAAGAATTAAATGGCCAAGGCCCTGCTTACGTATCTGAACTTATCATTACTTACAAACCAGAGCGCACATTAAGATCTCAAAGATGCCAGGATTAATATAATAACAGTAGGAGGTTGAGCTTTTAGTTGCAGGGCCCTGAAGCTGTGGAATGGTCTGCCTGCTTCTATAAGAGGTGAACCTTCAGTCTCAGCTTTTAAATCCATGCTTAAGACTCACTACTTCAGTTTAGCATACCCTGAGTAGAGCTGCTGTGCATACTGCATCTCTGTTGTTAGTTATTAGTACTAAAATATAAAACATATGTAAACTGTTACTAACCCTCCCCTGTTCTGTTTCTCTTCTTGGTTTCCTCACGTGGCATTTGGTGCCACTCCTTTACTGCCAGGTTGTTTGCCTGCCAGGAAAAGTCATCTCAGTTAAAAGAACACTGAAATCAGAAGGGTCCTTTCATCAGATTGGCCGACCCAGCACTGACTCAGCTGTACAATGGCCAATAAGGGAGTCGGCTTGTTGCCTGAGGTCTCCAGAACTCTACCTGTGTCTGGTTTGTCGGACTTCTCTTCTACAATCAGGCAGTGGTTCTACAATTAGCTGATGGACAGAGAGTGTTGTTTTTGATTTATGTTAATTAGTTTCTACTTTGTTTTGATATTTTTTAACAAATTTGCATCCTCACATGTGATAGTTCTGTATTTAGTGAATGGTATAATCTATTCTTGCATTTTACCTTGTAATTGTACTGTTGGATTGGCCATCTACTTTAGTGAGGAGGATCACTTGTGTTCTGTTTTGTGTGTCATATTTACTCCCATTGTTTGACTCTCATTGCAACCGCAGCCTACCCGGAAGGGGGTCTCTCTCTGAATTTCCTTTCCAAAGATTATTTCCTTTTTTTTCTCACTACACAGTATTTTTTGGCAGTTTTTCTTGTTTTCTTAGGTAATGAAGGTTGGGGTTTATCAAAAAACTGGGTGACCTGGGTCTCTAAAAGAAATAAATTGTTGTTGTTGTTGCTAAACTTGCTGGAGTGTCCTGTCCCAGATAAATTAGAAGTTGTTTGAAACTTTCTCCATTTGTAGATAATCTTACAGATAGTGGGATGGATGATTTCCCATATTTTGGGGATCTTTCTAACTCCCAGGCATTTTTTAAACTTCTTTCTGAAGGCCTCAGAGAGCTCTTTTGATCTGGGCACCTCAATAAGACACACTTCAACAACAAAGAGCAAACCACACTAAATCTCTGAGGTTTAAATGACAAAAGGATCAGAGGAGGTCCTCTCTAATGATGTTGTAATCATTTACAACTCATCTTGCACACACGATCCATCGAAAAAATGTCATTCAATTATATCCTGGTTGTCACATTGATACTGTTCTTGTCATTCCTCCAGGCTGCCCAAGTGGTGGGGTTAGTTTCACTGCTGTTCTCTTTTTCTTTATCCAAAATAATTTATTTATTTATTTATTTTTTGCTCATACGCTTTGAGTGGGGGATTCATGGGATTTGGATTTAAGGGGTTGGGATGAGACTGGGGAGAGAGACGCCAACACTCTCTTTCTTAACTGGCTTGTGTTCACATTTATAGTGTATACATTTGCAATAATAATAAAAAAAAATCCCTTAGTGAAAAGCATTTCACGGCAAATAACAATTTCTTATCAGTTAGCCCAAGAGTCAATCAGGAACATTAGCTTTATACAAAGATACAAAAAGAGAGATAAAATCTGATCAGTGGAAGGTGGATATATAAATAAGGCTGTAAATCGATTCTTAAAGGTTGTAATTGTAATAATATCATTAAATGGTAATAAAATGTAAAGCTATGTCAAACTGGCAACAGAGGGGAATAAAATGGAAAGGTCTAGTTCCTCCACAACTATAAAAGAATGCAGAAAGCTCACTCACATTTACAACAAACAATAAAGATGGCAGGATGGACAATGGAAAAATGCTTCCTAATGCAAAACCATTCAGGTTAGTCAATGTGTTGCTGTAGTTTAGCCACAAGGTGGGGCTATGACATTATATTCTGCACTTATCAGCATTGCATTTTTAATTTGCTTGGTACCATTAACATCAAAGCATAGTCTTATATTGGTGTTTGAAACGTATTCTTGAATTTTTCTAAATGTCTCTTCAGATATCAACATATTTAAAGATAATATGTAAATCTTTGAAATATTTTAATGTTTACTCACTTACTTCAAACTAAAAATATAACCCCAGGTGATGTCACTTGCAGAAATTCTCCAATGATTCTGCACTTGAGGGTTTTATTGATAAGGGGGATGAGACAGAGGAGAGGAGTCAGGAGGAGGACTTTGTTTCTTGGTACAAAGAGAGTTATTTGCATCTTAACATCAGCAAAACCAAGGAACTGCTTATTGACTTTCACCACACCAAAAAGCGTCTAAGTCCGGCTACTATTCAAGGAGCGGATGTAGAGGTGGTCTATTCCTTGACACCAGGAGTCTTGGGGGTCAACATCAATGACAGGTTGGACTGGTCTCAGAACGAAAAGGAACTATATAAGAAAGGCCAGAGCAGGCTCTTTTTCCTTTGGAGACTTCCATCCATCCATCCATCCTATTCTGCTTATCTGAGATCGGGTCGCGGGGGCAGCAACTTGAGCAGAGATACCCAGACTTCCCTCTCCCCGGTCACTTCTACTAGCTCTTCCGTTCCCAGGCCAGCCGAGAGAGACATAGTCCCTCCAACGCGCCCTGGGTCTTCCCCGGGGCCTCCTCCCAGTTATACTTGCCCGGAACACCTTTGGAGACTGCGCTTCTTTAATGTGGTAGTGACATCCTTCACATTTTCTATAACTCTTTAATGGCCAGTGTCATTTTCTATGGTGTGGTGTGCTGGGCTGGTAACATCACTTCAAGAGAGGCCCACCTAATTAACAGGCTAATTAATAGGGCATGCTCAGTTATGAGATGCACTCTGGACCCCATGTAGATAGTAGCGAAGGAGATAATTAAAACAAAACTGAGTACAATGCTGCATATTCTCTCTGGTACACACTAACACTGAGGACTATTTCAACAACAAATCATTCAGCAGAAGTGTGTCAAGAAACGCTATGGGGTTCCTTTCTTCTATCTATCTATCTATCTATCTATCTATCTATCTATCTATCTATCTATCTATCTATCTATCTATCTATCTATCTATCTATCTATCTATCTATCTATCTATCTATCTATCTATCTAACAAGCTGATTTAGTTAGAATTTTGGACTACCATTTTTGTTATTCCATATGAAATATGGAATTAAAAAAATATGCTTTAGTTGCAGGGATTTCTGCAATTTAATTTAAGTATACTGCATGTGTAACAGACTGCTTGACTTACAAGTATAAGAAGGCTTTATCAGTATTACCAGCTGAGGTACTCTGTACTGATCGGGCTGGAAAAAATTCTGGCCCCAATCGAAAATTCCACTGTCTAAACTTCCTGTGGATTGGGATTCTGCACACATGTGTCATCCCAAAAATGTCTCCTGGGGGCACTATCCTAATAACGTGCAAGTGCAATCAAATTTTGGAACAAATCATAGCCTGTGCTCTTGCTCTGAACTGATTGGTAACCTCTGGAAAGTTTGATGGAGGTTCATTGATGTTGGTTTGCATACTAGACAAACAAACACACAATCAGCTTTATGTATTAAAAAGACTTAAATGTCAACAAGGAGGGAGTATTTTTTAATATACACTGTGCTATGAAGGTGGCATGGAGAACCTCACATCACATTTTGTCATCATCTTGATTTGAAATCTTAAGCCTGTTTACTGTGTTTGTGGCCTGTGGGTTTCTAAATGCTCTTTTAAGGACTGTGACAGTGGATATGAGAATGTTATATTATTTTTCTCTGTTGAACATCTTCTTCACTGTTGAACATTAGAACAGTCTCGACGAGAACAGGCCATTCAGCCCAATAAAGCTCACTAATCCCATCCACTTAATTATTTAAAAAAAAAACATTGTCTAGTTTTGAAAGTCCCTAAAGTCGTATTGTCTACCACACTACTTTGTAGCTTATTCCAAATGTCTGTGGTTCTTTGTGTAAAGAAAAACTTCCCAATGTTTGTGCGAAATTTACCTTTCACAAGTTTCCAACTTTGCCCCTGTGTTCTTGATGAACTAATTTTAAAGTCCCAGTCTCTATCCACTGGACTAATTCCCTTCATAATTATAAACACTCTAATCATGTCACCTCTTAATCTTCTTTTGTTTAAACTGTAAAGGCTCAGCTCTTTTAATTGTTCCTCATAACTCATCCCCTGTATCCCCTGAATCAGCCTAGTTGGTCTTCTCAGGACTTCTTCTAGTGTTGCTATGTTCTTTTTGTAGCCTGGAGACCAAAACTGCACACAGGACTCCAGATGAGGCCTTACCAGTGTGTTATAAAGGTTGAGCAGAACCTCCTGTGACTTGTACTCCACACATCAAGGCGCTATATAACCTGACATTCTGTTAGGCTTCTTAATGGTTTCTTAACACTATCGGGAAGTTGATAGCACAGAGTCCGCTACGACTCCTAAATCCTTCTAATAAGGTGTTCTCTCGATTTTCAGACCTCCCATTGTGTATTCGAACCTCACATTTTTACTTCCTACATGTAATACTTGTGCTTGACTGTCCAGGCCTTACTAAGTAGACTTCTCTACACTCCTTGTGATATTCTACATCATCTGAAAAAGAATCTTATTGCATAGCAAGAGAAAAGAGTTACACCTTGGTACTGAAACGAATATTTCATAAATAATAGAATTGCTGTGGGGTGAACCCAGCAGTTTTGTGCAAGTGCTCTTTAGGGTCTTCCAGCACCCAAGTGAAAATGATCATCAAGATAATGGAAAGGTTGGCATTCCCGTGATCTTGTTTGTACCTCAGAGTCCACTCCACATGGGGTCCCCCTCTGCTGCCTTATCTTTTCTGTTGTAGTCCAGGGAAAGTCGCATTCTTCTGATAGCTAGGCCAAGATAGTGTACCGGCAGTGATTGTGTGTCTAATAATGTTCATGGGGAATTTTTGTAGTAATCATATCCAGAGATTATAGCTTGGTTTTTCTGTTCACTTTGAATAAACGGGGACATTCCAAAATGTTCCAGTTGCACTTACCATTCCTCACTCGACCAAATACACATTCTCAGTTAAAATGTCAGCTTTATTGGAAGTTATATGGCAATTCTTAAAGCCCCATGAGCTCAAATAAAGTGGGAAAAAAAGAAAGGCAGAAAAACTGAATTAAGAAACAACAGGAAACGACAGGAAGAGCGGCACCAAAACATACAGCTACAATTTGTGGTTAGCAAACTTCAACAGGTTAATAGAGAAGCTGATTCATTTCACCTCAGACGCTTAACAGCATCAAAAAGTTAAAGAATGAACTGCTATGTTCATTCATTAATGCACTCATTTCCATTAACTGCTTGCTGCTAAATTCCCCATCAAACACACGGTGTAGTTCAGCTTAAATATACAGTGGATTCACAAAGTCTTCAGACCCCTTCACTTCCTGAACAGTTTGTTGTGTTCCCTGCAAACAGCACACAGTGGCCCCCTGTGGGCAGAACATGGGCAGTGCGGGCCCCAGTGGTCCAAATGTGGGGGCTTCTACAATCGGCCACTTAGCAAAGCTCCTCGATTGACCCCAAATGGGTTAATCGTTGCCAGTACAAGTTCAGTAAGTTCTTCATTGGCTCAGGAGTGATTAGGTAATGCCGGCCAATGTCATCACTACCTCACTTTTTCATTCATAAAGTAACACAGTGGGGTTTAGATTTTGATTGTAGATTGTAAAATAAACACAGGGACACTGTCAAAGGGTTGGGGGGATTCCCCATATACTGTACAGTTACACACCAAACAAAATGACGTCGTTACAGACAGAGTTCAAGAAAAAAAGGAATCATGACAAAATGAATGAGGATAGTATTATAGGTGGGTCTGCAGGAAGTGATGTCGAGGAACAGGCGTGATCTGTAGGCTTGAAATTGGAAGTGATGTGTAGGGAGAGGGGTGATCTTGAGGGATGGAACCGGAAGTGATGTTATTGGGTCGTTTCTTCAATTCTGCTGGGAGAAAGGAAAGAAGAGTTAGAGGGCAGCGCCAACCCCTGGTTCGGAGGGTAACTGCATCTATTTCAGCCTGTAAACTGTCTCCCAAGCACACGTGTGTGACAAGATGTGTAAATAAAAATTTAAACAACTATTGATTTTATATTGGCTAATGTAATCCTCATAATGACAAATAATTTAATTGATAAAATAACAAACAACAAAAAAAAAGTTTCCAGGAAAGAACCAGTAATGGGAGGTGCTGTGGTAGTACGGAGACAGGGGGTTCAAATACATGGAATTTGCATGTTATCCCTGTGTCCATGTTGGTTTCTTCCTGCTGCTCAGGTTTTCTCCCGCCGCTCAGAATCATGCAGGTTAGTAGGACTGGCGGTGTTAAATTGGCCCTATGCTGTGTGTGTGTGTGGCCTGTCTAGAGGTTGTTCCTGACTGTGCCCATTGCTTGTTGGGATCGGCTCTAGGTGCAACCTAACCCTGGATAAGCGGGTATAGAATATGTATTGATGGACTAGTAAGGAATGGACTTTTTTCAGGTTCATGACCAAATTTGGTCTCCTTTTCTGTCTGCTGACACTGGGCCAATATCATCCTGATGTGCAAATTTCACGTTTTATTATTTTGCAGGGAGTTTGCATGTTCTCCCCGTGTCTGCGTGGGTTTCCTCCGGGCACTCCGGTTTCCTCCCACAGTCCAAAGACATGCAGGTTAGTTGGATTGGCGATTCTAAATTGGCCCTAGTGTGTGCTTGGTGTGTGGGTGTGTTTGTGTGTGTCCTGCGGTGGGTTGGCACCCTGCCTGGGATTGGTTCCTGCCTTGTGCCCTGTGTTGGCTGGGATTGGCTCCAGCAGACCCCCGTGACCCTGTGTTCGGATTCAGCGGGTTGGAAAATGGATGGATGGATGGATGGATTATTTTGCAGGCTGATGTTAAAATCATTTAACTCATTTTGGGCAGATGTCGACTTTTGTCGGCACAAGGGGTTGAGGATGGATATCAGGGGCAGAGGGCAAAAGAAAGCTGTAAATGTTGATAAAACTCACCCTTACATTATACACTGCCTGGCCAAAAAAAAAAGTCGCCAAGAAACAAAAAGGTCACACACTAATATTTCGTTGGACGGCCTTTAGCTTTGATTACGGCACGCATTCGCTGTGGCATTGTTTCGATAAGCTTCTGCAATGTCACAACATTTAGTTCCATCCAGTGTTGCATTAATTTTTCACCAAGATCTTGCATTGATGATGGTAGAGTCTAACCGCTACGCAAAGCCTTCTCCAGCACATCCCAAAGATTCTCAATGGGGTTAAGGTCTGGACTCTGTGGTGGCCAATCCATGTGTGAAAATGATGTCTCATGCTCCCTGAACCACTCTTTCACAATTTGAGCCCGATGAATCCTGGCATTGTCATCTTGGAATATGCCCGTGCCATCAGGGAAGAAATTATCCATTGATGGATCCATTGAGTTCCCTTTGCATTGTGCGTGTGGAAATGCTCTTACTTTCGCTATTAAACATAGACCTGAGTTCTACTGTTGTTTTTCTTCGATTTGATTTCACCAAACGTTTAAGTGATCGCCGATCACGATCATTCAGGATTAATTTCGGCCACATTTCTTCCTCGAAGACGATGGGTCCCCACTATCCTTCCAGTTTTTAATAATGCGTTGGACAGTTCTTAACCCAATTTTAGTAGTTTCTGCAATCTCCTTAGATGTTTTCTTTGCTTGATGCATGCCAATGATTTGACCCTTCTCAAACAGACTAACATCTTTTCCACGACCACGAGATGTGTCTTTCGACATGGTGGTTTAAGAAATGAGAAGCAACTCATTGCACCAGTTGGGGTTAAAAAACTTGTTGCCAGCTGAAAGATAATCGCCCATGCAGTAATTATCCAATAGGAGGCTCGTACCTATTTGCTTAGTTAAATCCAGGTGGCGACTTTTTTACAGGCAGTGTGGGTAGACCCTCTTTGCTTTGGAGGACTGTTTGACTCATTGACTTGGCGTTGAAACCCCACATGTGCGTAAGTAGCATAGAGTAAGCAACATCTAGAATGGCATCGACATCGGGCAAGAGAGCGAAAGCAAAATACTCTGTACATATTATTTCTTTCTTTCTTTATTTTTTGCATATTATTGCTGAATTGGACTTTGACTCTGATTTTTTTACAAGTGATCTGGAGATCGAAAACGAAAGTTAAGTATCTGTATCTGCTGACTTGTCCCCATCTGATCTTAGTGCTGGACCCGCTCGTGCAGCTGACGCGCCAACAAAATCGAGAGGACTACACAGGCATTAATCTGTGGGAGACAAGCTAGCAACTTGGACTTCACCAAATGATGCGGCCTGCTGGTGGACACTACGGCTACTTCAAGCTGTTTTATACCAGAAAGTGCCTTTCAGCACATGAGTGATGGGACAAACATGTAGCGGGGCCACATAGTGTTTAAATGTCAGTTCTGAGTGCGTCTCGTTTCATTGTCCCGTTTACTGTTTATGTGCATCAGTTAATGCCGTCCCCGAAAAACGGGGATGGATGATGGAAGGAGACCACAGCCGCCAACCTGGAAAACACCTGTTTACAATCAATTAATCCCAGCCGTCACAGGACTATATAAGCCAGCAGGAGGAGAAGGAAGGGAGAGGAGAGAAGGAGATTTTGTTTCACCATTACGACCACGAGCAACCTGTACCTGTTTTCCATATTGCGCTTATCCACCCAGTTTGTTTTTCCATCTGCCGGATTTATTTCAAGGACCTCACCACGAGATACCCCGGGGTAGGACTTAATCATCCACCACATACACGAGGATTCACGGTGAGGCTGTTCCATTTTTTCCGGGGAGAATCAAACATTACAATTTCACTAATTCAGTCATCCGCTTTCAGGACAGTTTCTTTATTACCGGACTCACGTACTCATTCATTTTCAGTTTGTCATTCATTGTCGTTATTCGTGTTGTGTGTTTATTTGTTACAGGGACAAGGGAGGGTTTTTGTTGTATATATTTATATATATTTGGTGGTGTTTTGTTATTGCTGGGGTGGAGGGATATTTGTATTTATATATGTTTTTGCATGTCGTCTTGTTTTACTTAATACATATAATCTGTTTAATTTTACATCCTGTTTTTGTGCTCATATTTTTCACCGTCGATTGTGGGGGGAAAAGTTTAATTGGTAAGAAGTACGGCTTGATAGTTAGATTTATTTCTCAGTTAATTATCCAGGCCACTGGTCTTGGAGGTGTAGCTGCCGGCTGGGTAAAAGGGGTCAGCCGTTACAAACACATATGTAATAAGTATGTGAATAAGCATACTGTTGGGGCTCCTGGAATATAAAACAGAGTGACATTTGTCATAAGTATTTTATGTTGCTATATGCATGAAACCATTGCTTTGTGAGCTTTTTAGAAAGCTTTTGGAAAAATATTCAGCCCTGGGACAAAAGGGAGAAAAAATAATTAGCTCTAAGAGTTAAATTCATTTTCCCCTCATCAAGCAACGCTGAATATCCCAAAATGACAAAGCCAAGCCAAGGTTTTAGAAATTTTTCCAAATTCATTAAAAATAATAATAAAAAATCTGTACTCTCACATTGATACAAATATTTAAACCTGCTAGCGTACGCATCCCCAATTTACACATGAGCTTGATGTTAGCACATTGTTCGAACTGTGACATTGCGCCGAATGACTGTGCATACGTCTAACTCAGACAGTAATTAAAACAATATACTATACCCCAAAACCAATCCAGACCTGTTGTATGTGGTCTACAGAAGTGCTGCACTCCCCTCCGCAACAATGTGTGCCTTATCCGATCCCTCACTCTCCCGCTATATCACAATTCCTGGAAATTTTTGACTACCCCTCGTATTAGGGAAAGTGTCCCTAACCCTATTAATTAGCAACATCTACAATCGAATGAGGATACATTTTGTTTGAGTGACTGTATATTGGAAGAGCTTATAAAGTGTCTGATAGATCTCTAGTAAGAGCAGAGAACTTGACATTGATCTGCCGATTGCATGTTCGCATTAAAACTACAGTTATTAAAAATCGTATTTTTATTACAGAATAAAGAGGTTAAAGTGCGAGTTCTTTCTTTGGTTGTCCTCTGTTAGTCACAATATTGTGTCACACATAAGTTCCTAGGAGACGTTTTCAGGGCTTGTCAACTTGTAATTCCACAGGTTGACGCTGCCTTATAACGCTTCTATTCTCCTTCCCACTGCAGATCTGCAAACCAACAAATCAAGGATCTATGATATCACTTCCGGTTCTGGGGATCCTGGACCTGCCCCTTCTGCCTCAGCTTGATTATAGCTGGCACCACCGACCATCTGTCTGTAGTCTGTTAGACTCGCGTCTGTGAAGATGTATCTTACTCTGTGTGTTAAATTGTGTTTTTTGCTCCATTATATACTGGGTTTGTCTAAGGCTGTCTCAACTCTTCATGTGTGTTCTTGTTTTCTTTTACAATCTATAATTCAGGCAGCAAAGACACTAGACAGTGCATGTTTTACACAGATCAATGGGACTGTACAGGTGCCATTGTGTATATGAAAGTGTCTGACACAGTCTGCACAAAATAAAATTGAACTTTGCAGTTTGTAGCGCTACATAAATAGTCTTGATCACCATTTCAGTCTCTCTTTATGCACCCCCAGCTGAAATTGTAGAGGTGGGACATACGCCATACCTGCATCTGCAATTGCTGGAGAGAGAACAAAAGATTCTTCATTCTTACCCGTAAACCAAAAATGAAATAATATTCCCCTTGTTTGTCATATGATTTCTAAGCTCTACAGCTAACAGTTGAAAAGAAACAGCTAAAGTCTGTTAGGGTAAAATTAAAAAATTTGGTTCCAGCGCATTCATGTGGTGTTCTGTAACTGGCAGACCATTTGATGCTTACAGATGCTCACTGTCTGTTAACAATGGATCTGCAGACACAAAAAAGAGGACCCTGTGTATGAAGAAATGGCCCCACACTTCCGCAGTGTCGATGTGTCCAGGTACTGCTATACCTGCAAGAGCAAATGGTTAATTTCCTTTTCTTTGTGTTTTCATTCAACACAGCTCAGTGTTCTAAAGCAGATAGAATGCTTAGGCTATAAGAAGTGGAATGACCTTGCTTTTTATGTATAATTTGAAAAGACCTGTGAATCATATGTGGTAATATCTTTTAGCAATGCACAAAACAGATGAGGCACTCTATCAGGAGAATGAGTCACTGAGGAATGTGATACAATTCAATGAGACGGCAACAACGGACAGAATTGTGGTGGAGGATTTGGCTACACTGGCCTTGTTTAAAATTATTATTTTTTTATTCTATTCTATTCATTTATTTATTTATTTACTTACTTACTTATTTTTCCTACTATTCAAATTTTACTTTGTTGGCCTAGCTCTCTTTCTTACGTGTGGAGGTTGATTTGATTTAAACCTACTTCTGAAAAATTTGACTTGCTTGCATGGAATGTTATTTGATTGTAATAAATCCACTAAAATGTTTTAAAAAAAAAAATTAAACCTGAAAAAAATTAATATACAA
The DNA here is from genome assembly GCF_900747795.2 of Erpetoichthys calabaricus. Taxonomy (NCBI): domain Eukaryota; kingdom Metazoa; phylum Chordata; class Cladistia; order Polypteriformes; family Polypteridae; genus Erpetoichthys; species Erpetoichthys calabaricus. The sequence continues at coordinate 147,934,523 of NC_041403.2, forward strand.
CATAAATGATAAACTAGGGTAAGTCAATAATTATCTGCACTCTATTTCCAAAATCAATTGGAAATACAGCAGAGAACATACAGACACATCATTCTTCAACATAGTCCCCTTGCTTTTTAATGCATTTGGTTCGGCGTTCCTCAAGTTTATTTATGCTCTTAGTAAAATACATTTTGTTTGGTTTCTCAGCCACGCATGTACTATTTTTCTCACATGTAGGTCCGTAGGAAATCAATGACCTCTTGAAGCATCTTTAGGTGAACCAAACAGATGATAATCTGAGGAGGTGAGGCCTGGAATGCACAGAAGATTGTCTAAGGCCTCAAATTCAAGATTGTAAAGGATTTCGAGATTGTGGTTAGCAGTACATGGATGCATATTGTCGTGCAATTACAAAACCTCTTTCAACAATAACCCTTAGCGTTTGCCTTGAGTTTCAGGCTTCAGCTCGTCACACTTCATTGCACTCTAACTTGGACTGTTCACAGTTGAACTCCTCTCCTGATAATGTTCCGGTGTTGGCCCTTGTGAGTCCCAAAATACTGTGAGCATCACTTTCCATGGCTGGCTTGAATTCTGAATTTTGTTTTCACTGCAATAAGTAGTGTAATGTAAAGAAGTAAATGTAACGACTTGAACAAATCACAAAGAGTTGGGGAATTGCCTTGTATAATGTCCAGTGTACAAGATGAAAAAATGAGTGAAAAATTGATCAAAAACCAAAGTATTTTGACAAAATATAGTCGGAACATGGAGATATTTATACAAAATAGTGGCCAGATATGATATGGCAGGAAATTACGTCAAAACTGTGTGGCGGAAGTGAAGGAACCAGAACTGATGTCATCGTGGAGGAACCGAAAGTGACGTCATCATAAATGAGTCGGAAGTGATGTCATCAAAAGGGGACCAGAAGTAACGTCATCTTCTGTAGTCAGAAATGGAAATGATGGTGGAACGGCAATTTTGAGAACCCAGAAATGGTGGTGGTAAGTAACAAGGATTGTTATTTTTCTTCTTTGGGTCAGGTGAAAGAGAAAGAGAGGTGTTAGTACTTGAAATCAACCCTTCATCTTGCAAAAGATCACTCACCTTTGGGCTTATTGACTGCCTTCTAAACGCATGTGTGTGACACTAGTTATTCCATGTGTTTCCATTCCATACCCTGCTTCATCTCCATTCCTTTCAAAAATACACCCCTTCATTGCTGCAGTGATCCAATAAGCATTAACAGATGGTTTGATGCTCCTTTGTGAGCTGTTTCAGGACCCATCTTGCAAAGACTTTATGAAAGCCTGCTGTGAATGATCTTATCCACATGAGCAGATTTATGACTAATTTGCATATGAATTTTTACTTCATTGATAGACACTCGTTGGTACCAACTTGTACAATGTTGTTGTCGGTAATGGAGCTGAATGGTCATCCTACTCCTTATTCATTATTAACACTTGTCAGACCAGTTTGAAACTTCTCAATCTGATTGTAAACTCTGTGCCATGGTACAACATAGTCTCTGTTATGTTGCTGAACACCTTTGGCCCCTGGTACACAATCAGCCCATAAAAATCGTATCGCTGCAGTCGGCTCTTCTTTGCTGCAAACGGAGAGCAAAGTCAGAAGACTCATATCTAAGAAAACCGACTTCATCATCAGCTGATGACAGCCTGTTGCTTGTGTTTTTCAGTCTTGCCACTTTTGTATTTCCCAAGTACCCCAAACCTTTATCTTTTCATTTTGTATTTTGTTACATGAGAAACACATCATCCTCACCTTGGTTTACTGTGGTGGAAGCATCAGCCTTTGGGGATGCTTCTCTGCAGCAGGCTTTTAAGGATAAAATGAACATAGGGAAATAAGAGGAAATCCTGGAGGAAATCTTGATGGAGTCTGCAAGAAACTTGCTCCTTGGGAGAGGATCTGTCTTCCAGTCAAACAACGACCCCAAGCATGATGCCAAAGCTATGCAAGATTGACTTAAAAACGACAATGTGAATGTGGTGGAGTGGCTAAGTCAGAGTCCAGATCTCAATTCAAGTGAGAATTTGTGGCTGGATATGAAAATGCATGTTTACTCACAACCACCATGACACCTGATAGAACTTAAGCAGTTGTGCAAAGAAGAAAGAGGAAAAATGGCAGAACTGCTAGACAGAGACTGAGAGCTGTAGACACAGGCACAAAGCTCTCATGGCTGACAAAGGTGCATCTACTAAATACTGATGTGAATGAGGTGAATACTTTTGCCATCAATCATTTTGTGTTTTATATTTGTAATTAATTTAGAGATCTTTGAAGAGATCTGTTTTCAGTTTGACATTAAAGACTCTTCATTTTACAGTCATATGAAAAAGTTGAGGAACCTCTCTTAATTCTTTGGATTTTTCTTTATCATTGGCTGAGCTTTCAAAGTAGCAACTTCCTTTTAATATCTGACATGTGTTACAGAAACAGTAGTATTTCAGCAGTGACATTAAGTTTATTGGATTAACAGAAAACATACAATATACATCATAACAAAATTAGACAGGTGCATAAATTTGGGCACCCCAACAGAGATATGACATCAATAGTTAGTTGAGCCTCCTTTTGTAAATCTAACAGCCTCTAGACGCTGTCCTCCTATAGCCTTTGATGAGGGTCTGGATTCTGGATGGAGGTATTTTTGACTATTCTTCCATGCAAAATCTCTCCAGTTCAGTTAAATTTGATGGCTGCCGAGCATGGACAGCCTGCTTCATATCATCCCATAGATTTTCAATGATATTCAAGTCAGGGGACTGTGACAGCCATTCCAGAACTTTGTACTTCTCCCTCTGCATGAATGCCTTTGCGGATTTCAAACTGTGTTTTGGGTCATTGTCTTGTTGGAATATCCAACCCCTGCGTAACTTCAACTTCGTGACTGATGCTTGAACATTATCCTGAAGAATTTGTTGATATTGGGTTGAATTCATCTGACCCTCGACTTTAACAAGGGCCCCAGTCCCTGAACTAGCCACACAGCCCTACAGTATGATGGAACCTCCACCAAATTTGACAGTAGGTAGCAGGTGTTTTTCTTGGAATGCTGTGTTCTTCTTCCGCCATGCAAAGCGCTTCTTGTTTTGGCCAAATAACTCAATTTTTGTCTCATCAGTCCAAAGCACTTTGTTCCAAAATGAATCTGGCTTGTCTAAATGAGCATTTGCATACAACAAGCGACTCTGTTTGTGGCGTGAGTGCAGAAAGGGCTTCTTTCTCATCACCCTGCCATACAGATGTTCTTTGTGTAAATTGCGCTGAATTGTAGAATGATGTACAGATACACCATCTGCAGCAAGATGTTCTTGCAGGTCTTTGGAGGAGATCTGTAGGTTGTCTGTAACCATTCTCACAATCCTGCACATATGCCCCTCCTGTATTTTTCTTGGCCTGCCAGACCTGCTGGGTTTAACAGCAACTGTGCCTGTGGCCTTCCATTTCCTGATTCCATTCTTTACAGTTGAAACTGACCGTTGAAACCTCTGAGAGAGCTTTTGTAGCCTTCCCCTAAAACCATGAGACTGAACAATCTTTGTTTTCAGATCTTTGGAGAGTTGCTTTGAGGATCCCATGCTGTCACTCTTCAGAGGAGAGTCAAAGGGAAGCACAACTTGTAATTGACCACCTTAAATACCTTTATATCTCATGATTGGACACACCTGTCTATGAAGTTCAAGGCTTAACGAGCTCATCCAACCAATTTGGTGTTACAAGTAATCAGCATTGAGCAGTGACAGGCATTCAAATCAGCAAAATTACAAGGGGACCCAATTTTTCGCACAGCCAGTTTTTCACATTTGATTTAATTTCATACAACTAAATTCTGCTTCACTAAAAATCTTTGTTTGGAAAACACCTCAGTAGTCAGATGTTCCTAGGAAATGAAAGACACACCACTGTTCTCTTTTTGTTGAAAGGAGAGTCAATTATTATGCAGGCAGAGAGGGGTTCCCAAACTTTTTCATATGACTGTATCAGTGTTAAATAGCCAAATTCAATCCGCTGACATTCAATGCCGTATAATAATAAAATGTAAAAATGTTTTTATTGGCACTGTATATATCTGCCTTTCTCACTCTTTATTGCAAGAAACTTTCAAAAGTAACAGGCCGGAAAGAGGATCCCATAATAATTCTAACCACAGAGACTGGGATTGAAACCCAGCCCATCAATGTCTTTGTGGAAGTTACATCTTCTGCCCAATTGCTCCCGATGTTAATTTTCGACTTTCCTTTCCATTCCCAAACACATTGCTGGCTACTGTATAATGACTGGCAGCAGTGTGAGTGGGCATATGATCATGTCTTGTGATGGTCTGATATTCATTTCAGAGTTGTTTTTTTGTGTTTTGTGCTGCATGGAGAGGCAGTGGTCCTGATACCCCTTAACTGGACTGTTTTGGTTTGAATTTAGGTGAATGGATGAAATAAATGTTGGTGGGTGCCTTTTATGCTTTAGTGAAAATAAATTATAAAATATACTGACAAGGCTGGGATCTCTGGAAGGTTGCCGGCTCAAATCCCTTACAGGTGGCGCAGTGGTAGTGCTGCTGCTTTGCAGTAAGGAGACTATGGAAGATTGTGGGTTTGCTTCCCGGTTCCTCCCTGTGTGGATAGCGCTTTGAGTACTGAGAAAAGCGCTATATAAATGTAATTAATTATTATTATTATTACTGCCTGAAGGGATCCTACTCCGTTGGGGCCTTGAGCAAGGCCCTTAACCTGAAAGTTGCTCTAGGGGTGCTGTGAGATGGCTGACCCTATGCTCTGACCTCCAAAGGTCATGTGAAAAGACAATTTCCCCTGAAGGATTAATAAAGTATATCAAATCAAAAAATATATACTTGAACAAAGTAAATAAAACACTTCAGTGCATAACTTCTATGTCATCAGCTAATTGATCAATCAGGCTTTATATTTTTTAGGGTATTAATGAAAAACTAAGGTAGAAATACCCATTATATGATATGTACATAATCCACTATTTTAATTACTTTATATTTATTATAACATACTATTTCTGTGTTCCTATGGTTCTTGTAAGAGCTTTCAGACATTCGTACCAACCACAGCATTTCTGAATGTTACATGCCCATATAAACTTGAGCTATTTGATGGAATAGAGATTTTTTTTATGTCAGTGTACTTTATTTATACAGTAGCAGAAGAACTGATCATGGCTTCAATAAAATCCGGAATTCATTTTTCAAGGAATGACTGATTTGAATAAAGAGTAAATGAAAGGTGAAAGTAAAAGAAAATCTGCGAGCAGAGACTAAAGGTTTACAGCATATGCTACACATTATAAGAATCCCAAGCCAGCCCTTCAATTTTCATTGTTATTTGTGACAAGTGATTTATTAAGGCTGGAAAAGATGAATATGTGGAATATTGATTTTCCCATTTTAATTATGCTAAGTGAAGTGAATGAAGGGGGTTGTGCTTCTTATGCACGGTACGTAACTCTTCCTGTGACATCCTGCTGTGAACACAATGTGCGAGACTTAGTGCGTGGCGCCTATTGAACAGTTACAGCACCGGTGCCATGCCAGGAACAACGTCAGCGGTGTTCAGTATTTGTGTTTCTGAAGGACACATTAAAACTTAGATGCAGTAGATATACCAGTAGATTCACATTTTGCTAAGTTGCAGCCTTGTGTTTACATCATTTAAATTAATCTTTTTCCTTATCAAGCAACCCCCAATAAGCCAGGATGACAAAGCAAAAACAGGATTTTCTAAATTTTGGAAAATTTAATAAGAATAATAAACTGAAAAATTAAGTTGACACAAATATTCAGAGCCTTTACTTAACAGTTCGTTGAATCCCCTTTGGCAGCGAATACAGATTTGAGTCTTCCTGGGTCTGAAGTGACGATCTTCACACCCCTGGATATTGGGGATTTTCTGCCATTTTTCTCTGCAGATCCTCTCAAGCTCTGTCAAGTTGGATGGTTGGTACTGGTGGACGGCTTTTTTCAGGTCTCGCAGAGATGTTCAACTGGGATCAAGTCCACACTCTGGCTAGGCCACTATAGAAATTCCCAGAGCTGTTCCAAAACCTCTCCTGTGTTGTCATTGCTTTGTGTTTATTGTCATTGTCCTTTTGTAAAGTGAACCTTTCGGTCCCATCTGAGGTCCACAGTGCCATGCACAAGTTTTTATTAAAGATGTCTCTGTACTCTTCAGCTTTCCCTTAACCCTGACTAGTCTACTAGTTCCTGCTGCTGACAAATAAACCCACAGCATGATGGTAACACTGCCTTGGTTCACCACTGAAATGATATTGCACAGGTGATGAGTGGTGCCTGTTTTTTCTCTGACTTAACATATAGAATTGAGGCCAAACATTTCAACATTGGTTTCATCAGACCAGAAAATCTTGTTTCTCACAGTCTGAGGGTCCTTCAGATACCTTTCTTGCAAATTTACAGGCTTTCACATATTGTCTGGCCACTCCATCATAAAGCCCAGACGTTTCTCCCATCTTTACACAGTTCCCCAGGATCTCAGCCATTGCAACCATCAGGTTCTTGCTCAAAGCCCTTCTGCACAATCACTCAGTTTGGTCAGGTGGCCCGGCTCTAATAACAGTCATGGTTGTTTCGAACTTCCATTTAAGGATTATGGAGACCACTTTGATCTTGGGAACCTTCAATGCCACAGGGATTTTCCCCAGATGTGTGCCCAGACACAATTCTGTCTCTAGGCTCTGCAGGCAATTCCTTCAACTTCATGGCTTGGTTTTTGCTCTGATACACATTATCAGATGTAGGACTTTCTATAGTCGGGTGTGTACCTTTCCTAAATTATGTGCAATAAATTGAATTGAACACAAGTGGAATCCAAAGAGGGTATAGAAACATCTCAGCGATGAGCAATAGAATGAGATGTACATGAGCCAAACTTCAAGTGTCATAGCAAAAGGTTTGAATTTTTGTATCAATATGATATTTCAGTTTTTTTTTTTTTAAATTCGGATGTTAGCATCAGTAGGTTTACCTGAAAAGTTACTCAAACTATTCTATAACATTTCAGTAATCATTTACCGCTCTGATGCTGATCTTTCTGATCATAAAATGGGTCATTGTGATAGCAATTGATGAGAAGAATTCATAATTAAGTGCAGAAGTACGGTATTTGAGGGTTCCTCTAGAGTGCCATCTTCTCTTGCAAGATTTGGCTCAAAAACTAATACATTTCGAGTTTGGTATTTTTCCCGTCCACCCGTGTTAGTTCTAGATCATGGGTGTTCAACTCCGAGCCTGGATGGCCGCAGTGGCTGCAGGTTTTCATTCTAAACTTTTTCCTAACCAGTGACTACTAATTAATTTCTTTTACCTTCATTTCAATAGCCCTGTTTTTAAGGATTAAGTCCCCTGAATTTATTCCTTTCTTCATTAAATGGCAGCCAAACAGAAATGAGATGTGAAACAAGCCAACAGATGACCAGCTAAACTGGAAGTTCAAACTCCAACCAATTTCACCCCAATCCCTTTCTTAATGAGAAGCTGATCCTTGCTGTTAATTAAACCTGTTATTTAATTCTATGACTTGTTGCTGCTCTCATTCTGCCACAGCAGACATTTCCAAAACTGTTGATTTTCTGTTTTTTTTCTAAGAACACCATCAAGATGTTTTGGTGACCTGAGAGATCACCCTTACCAAGACCATCACCTTTCTTTATTTTCAGATATTGTGTGATGGGCACAGGTGAGCTGGTCATGTGGCTGCTCGTTTTGTGTCTCGTTATTGTTTGGCTGCTAATTAAGGAAGAAGAGACAAACAAGGGCCCTGAATCAACTTATTTAAAACTAAGGCAAAAGAAGTTAATTAACAGAAAAAACTGGTCACTAATGAAGAAGATGGCTAGAATGAAAACCTTCAGGCACTGCGGCCCTCCAGGACTGGAGTTTGACACCAGTGTTCTAGACCGTCCTCAAGAAACTGTGACACACAGACAGACACACACCCATCATTAAGATATTGTTGTTTTCAGTATCAGAGGACCCTAAAATGTTGAGATCCGTCGAAAATCAGAGATCAGCATTTTTGATGAATCTAAAGCTTTCGCTCATCACTCATAGATGATAGGTAATGGTGGTGGGGAAGGGTGCAAAGAAAAATGTGCAAAAAAATCCTAAAATTCTGTTTTAGCTTTGTCATTTTGGGGTATTGTGCGTTGCTTGATAAAGTGAGTTAAAATGACTTTAGCATAACGCTGGAACATAAAAAGATGTGGAAATAGTGAAAGGGTCTAAATACTTGCTGAATCCTCTGTATTTTAAATATAATAGGAGAAGTGCTTTCTGTTGATTTTCTTATCTGTTTATTTGACTTAGTGTACTTTCAGTAAATAGACTGAAATTGTGCAACACATTCAATTTTCTATTTTTCTGACAATAACTGTGATGATGTTTGCTAAATCTTTGCTTTTCACATTCTTTTCCTGGAGCCTTGGCAGCACTTGTAGCATTCAAGGCCTTGGAATGGAAGACCACTATGGGTGGGTTCCTCCAAAATGTTATGGAATACCTTGTACTGTAGCATACAGATAGGGGTCAACGCCTCATAGGGGCCCATTGCATTTACTCATGTCAGGTTAAATTAACACCCTTTGAGGACATTATATGGAACCATAGAAAAGACATGCAAAAATGGGGAGAACATGCAAATTACACGCAGACACTTGACAGGGATAATAAACCAAGACTTCCATCCATCCATTTTCCGACCCGCTGAATCCGAACACAGGGTCACGGGGGTCTGCTGGAGCCAATCCCAGCCAACACAGGGCACAAGGCAGGGAACCAATCCCGGGCAGGGTGCCAACCCACCACAGTAAACCAAGACTTCTTTCATAAAAATATATCTTAATCGTCATTGTACTTAATGATTTCGCTGATCCATTTATTTGTATATGATGATTAAGAGCATGGATTTATTTTTATTTTTGCAATGCAACCATTTCTAATTAGCCAAAAGAACACTCAAAACTCAGTGAATTGCAGCATGGACACTTAAAAGTACTTGCAGTTTATTGTTATGAAACAAGCATCTTTTTTTTCTTTTGTATAATTTATATTTTTTGCAAACATAGGATTAACACAGATACATTGAAAATGTCACCACTCTTCCACCCTCTTTCACCTCTGAAGACATTTTGTTTAATTTAACCCCCTTATCCGCTCTCCTTAAACATAAAAAGACAAGCAAACTGGGAAATGCCAGTGGATCTGTATTAGAAGTCTTTCAAGTCATTTACCTTTTAACCTTGAATAATTTATAGTTCAAGCACTTCATCAGAGTACGAGCTGGGCTCTTCATCTGATCGAACAGAGATTTTAAAATGACGTCTTAAAAATCCACCATATCTTTTCTGGTTGTCCCACTTGAGTTTTGGTCTCACTCTTCGCATGAATCCTCCATATCTTTTTTGTAGCTCCTCTTGGCTGTTGTCTTCTTCATAATCAAAGCTTCTCTTGGGCCTGAATTTCCTTAAGAAGCCACCATAGCGCTTAACCTCATTTAGTGCACCAGTGTCATCGTGATAGACCAGTTCCTCATTTTCCAAAGAGCCATCTCCTTGAACTGTGTCTTGGGTCACATCCTGGAGGTCTCTTTCTCCAAACTTCCTAAATATAGTTCCATATTTCTTAGCAAGTCCACCCTTAAGGCTGGAATTTTCTCGTGCAGGAGAACTGCTAAATATCTTGTTCTTATCGACTTTCTTGATGAACCCTCCATAACGTTTCACCAAATTGTTAAGAGATATTTCTGCATGCTTGTCAATCTTGTCAGGCCTGATTGCCTCAAGGTCACTTTTATAGTTTGTCCCCAACAATCCGACAGGATACATCTGTAGAGCTTCTTGGCATTTCTCAAATTCAGTTGTTGAAGGTAAAGAACCTTCACACTCTAATGTGCAGACCTGAAAGAACAGAAGTCGTGCTTATTTAATTCAAAACCATTATGAACAGCTTCTCATTCATATACACATGCTTTCAAAATGCTGTCGCAGCAAAGTCATTATTTTACAACTCATTTATTCATCCCTCGAGTCTTGTAATTCCAACACATATTTACTGGCAGTCAAAACTGATACACCAGAACAAGTTTAGAGTCGCCAGTTAGCTTAACTGTCTTTTTTTGGAATGTTGGGATAAAAATATGAGTTCCTGGAGAAAATGCAAAATGGGCACGAAGAGAAGATGTAAATGGTACAGTTCAATTGTATTTAAAATTAAATGACGAGAATATAATGCAGAAATGTACAGGAAAAGTGACACCCTATACTCACTCGGCAATATATGCTGTACTTCTGTATATGTGCTGGGCATTTGTTTTCAGCAGTTGTTATTTAAGGAAGTTACCTTCTAAAATATTTTTTTTTCTCAGAGTACGATAAAATTATTTGAGGATGACAAAATGTTTCACTTCAATTTCTGCATCTTGACCTTAATTGAATATTAGAGAAATTTTGATGAAAACAGGTGATTAAAGCTCACCAATCCTATTCACCGTTTTCCTCCAAAATTATATCAAGTCCAATTTGAAGTTTTCTAAGGTACCACTCCTTATACAATGCAATGATACTTTATTTAATAAAGTGGATGCATTAAATTCACAACAAAGGATTTGGAATTTAATGTGTTTAGTTTAATGGCAAATTGAAAAAGTTAAATATTTTTAAGATTGTATTGTAGCACCATCTTTTCTTTTTTATGGCTGCCATTATTTCTGGGTAACCCAGATATTATTTAACGTAAAAGAGACGTCATTGGAAAGACTTTATAAATGATAACATAGTTACTTCAAGGGCGGCACGGTGGCGCAGTGGGTAGCGCTGCTGCCTCGCAGATGGGAGACCTGGGGACCTGGGTTCACTTCCCGGGTCCTCCCTGCGTGGAGTTTGCATGTTCTCCCCGTGTCTGCGTGGGTTTCCTCCGGGCGCTCCGGTTTCCTCCACAGTCCAAAGACATGCAGGTTAGGTGGATTGGCGATTCTAAATTGGCCCTAGTGTGTGCTTGGTGTGTGGGTGTGTTTGTGTGTGTCCTGCGGTCGGTTGGGATTGGTTCCTGCCTTGTGCCCTGTGTTGGCTGGGATTGTCTCCAGCAGACCCCCGTGACCCTGTGTTCGGATTCAGCGGGTTGGAAAATGGATGGATGGATAGTTACTTCAAAAGCAGCCCAGCAAATCCACAAGCTAATTTAGAAGTGTCAGTTATGGGAAGTTCCCTGGACCTGCTGGAGGTAGTGACGGAAGAGAGAACGAAGAGGATGCCAAGATGACATGAGTCAGCTTTGAGGGTTCCTAAGGTATCACTCTTTACACCCTACAATGGTTCCCCAGTAAACAGTGTATATGCGTGTTAAAAGAAGCTTTATTATTGGAGTTACTGTAGATGATCAATTAAAAAAAAATCTATTAATACATATCTGTTGCCTCCAATGCCACTGCTGCTGTCCCGTTATGATCAATAATCAATAGTTTTTATAATTTTTTTGTGAATAATTACAAAGCATCAGTCTATTTAGGGTTTCTGTGACTCAAGGATGTGGAATTTCATGGTTGCTATCATTTCACAGCAGAGGCATCATTCTAAAAATATTGCTTCACTTTTTTATCACAAAATAGGCAAATTCTATTTGTTACTTTATGAAAGTGTTAACTACTGTAATCATGAAGTACCTAAACACTTACTTGAAATGTCTTCACTTTCTACAGTATGTACAATATCAATGACAAATAATTGTTTTGTGTTTCTGTGCATAGAAGACAAAAACTTGAACTTGCATATGCGCTATAGTGCATTTTATGCTGATTTCATTGTAAAGGGGCTCATTTTTACAGCATTCGTTAACCAGGGCATTATTGCACTTGGCTATACAATACTTATAGAAGTCCATGAAACATGATCTACCGTCTAAGCTCATACTGATCACTTACTCATATACCTGTTTTGGCCACATGATTCTTCATATTTTCCTTAATAGTTCCTTCTGCTTTTACTGCACATGTGCTGATTGTTAAATACTTGATCTCCTAGTATTTTATGTTTACGTTTTTAATTAAAATATACATTTTTAAATTATTGAAATAGTTGTATGTTCCTTTTTTTATCTCACTTACAGTTGCATTTATTGAAAGTATTAGAAACTTTAAAGAACAAGCTTTATTTTATTTTAAAATGTTTTTACACATTAACAATGAATAGCACTTAACACCTATTGTTTAGTCTAAGATTATGCAGAATGAACAAGAAATTGTGGTGTGATGTTTAATGTTTTATTCACAGTAAACTTACGAAACTTGGGGAAAATAAAATGTAATATATGAACAACGACAGCAAAAATACATGGGGCACAGAATGGAGTTGTTTCATAGTAAATATTGAACTTTTTTTCACACAGAAAATAATGATGGATTTGCACACACTGGACAACCCAACCCCTTGAGCTGTCAAAACTCCGCATGGCCACTTTTAAGTGCATTTAGGACTGAAACCAGGAAGCAGTTGTTCACAAAAAGAGCTACAAACTGCTGAAAAAGAAACCTTGACAACTTCAAGAAAAATCTGAATGACATATCAGGACAGCTAAGTTATTAGCTAAAGAAACAAGCTTCATGGACTGAATGGTGTTCACTCGTTAGTCAATTTCCTGTCTTTGTTAAGTGCACCATAAAGCATAACTGCAAACCATGAAATTATAAAGAAAGGATTCTTACCAGAGTGTTAATCTGAGACTCTTCATTCTGTGCCTGTTGAGAACATGTCAGACACTGGGCTGAGCAGTCTGCCTGAGTGGATGATGGTAAACCCAGACTGAAAAGTAACACAAAAAGATGCCACTCCATGCTCCTTGAAGACCACAGGGCTGAAACACAAAAGGACACCTAGCATCATCACCATTATCAATACAACTCAGTTTCTCACAATTAGATGGAAACCATTTTTAAATATAAATTTACCCCATTAAATATCAGCAAGTATAATTTGTTTTGTTATGTCTCTCTTGTATGTCTGTTTCTTACACTTTTTCTTATTAAGGGTGAAAATAATCTGATTTTTATGAAAACAATTTGAAATGAAACCTTAAGAACTGCAATAATGATGTCAAAGGAATACATTACTGCACCCGAGAATCAGACATGCCAGACCACCATCTTGGAAGTCCAAATAACACTGCTCCCTGAACACTTCTGGGTGCATCTTAAGGATTTTGGCCTGCTGATCACAAAAAACAACCTTTAAATTTTCCTATTTTTTACTCTTTATTCCAGTCGACTATTTTTGTGATTTGTTCACCAATTATAAGAATATGTATACAGCACAAAGACTACAACAGTCTGTGGTGATCTGAAGGTTTCTAGGAAAGCTGTTCAGATATACCAAGTACTGTGAGTAGGACAGTTGTGCTAAGGAGACTCATTACATTAAAAAGAAACTGCCGCTCCATAAGCATTTGGTCCCAGAGCAGAAGAGTCTGACACTTAAACCACTTGTTGACACGACAAAACATATTTTTGCATCCTCTTAATATAACTGATGAAAAATGTCATGGGAGTGAACAATCAGCGATGAACAATAAAGGTGAGGGATTTCGATATCTGAGACAGATGTTTCCATGAATAACTGATGACAAGATTAAGGAAGGCATTTCTGTTGGTCCACCAATCAAATGTGCTATCAACAGCAAGCAGTTTCAAGACATGCTAGTGGGGCTGGAGGAAATCCCATGGAAGGCAGTCAAGGATGTTTTCTGAGAATTTTCCTGGAAGCTACAGAACACTAAACTGCTTTCAGCTGATTGACAACATGCTTCAAGCATACAAAACCAGCAAGTGCAACATGTCAGTAGAGATTCGTTTTCTGTATTCACACTTGAACTTCTTCTCTGCTAATGAATTTCCGTATGGGATTAATAAAGTTTATCTTGTCTAATCTTGGTGCAGTCAGTAACAAACATTGGGAATGATTCAAGACATGGCATTGATCGAAAAGCGGTTGTCAGGACAAGTGGAATCCATCAATGCTGACTGACTTTTGGTGGACATTGAAACGAGGAGCCTCAGATGAGGAGTACAAACAAAAATCAGCAGCAAAACATTTTTAGCTCAACTGAACCAATGCAATTTGTCAGAATCATTAAGTGATTAAACACACTAAATTCATGATAAATTTGTGTTATGTTTCTTCACATTCATATGTGATACATCCAATATCTGTGTTCAGTTTGAATTTGTCTATCACGATCATCAAATATGTTTCAAGGAGTAAAAACATCTCTTGCCCAGTGAAACTAGGGTGTTGTACCATGTTAGCCATTATGAATGTATTGAGAAGTCAAGTAAAATGACACCTTTCATTGGCTAACTAAACAAGATTACAATATGCTAAGCTTTTGAGGCAACTCAGGCCCCTTCTTCAGGCAAAATGTAATACAAAAACTGGAGTTCCTTGTGTTTATTTGGATACCAGGACAGATACAACATTGGAAAACCTTTAGGTGAGACATCTTAAATGTAAAAAAAATAACAGACCTCTTATCTTATCCACAGATCTTGACTAGTCATTGGTAATGAATCTTAGCCTGAAAAGGTCTATTAATTTATAACATTTATGATGTCTCACTTAAAGGTTTTCCAATGTTGCTACTTGTCCTGGTGTCTATATAAACACAGGGAACTCCAATTTTTGTATTACACCTTGCCTGAAGAAGGGGCCTTTGTTGCCCAGTGAAATACTGTAAGAGTAAGGCACCAAATAAGAGCAAGACACTCAAATCGAATAGTAGACAAGGCAGAAAAGAGTCATCATCAAAATTCTCAAAGACTGAGAGCACGGCTGGCCTCAGTGTGACAATTCAACATCATGAGAAGTTTGCTGCTGCGTGGGCCCAGCTACCTACTGGTGGTGCAGATGAGAAGCTCAGACCATGAAACTGTTTGTGTCCACATCAATGTTATTCAAATTAAATAGCCAAACAATGTACTTGTTTTATTTTGGAGTGTCATTTCTTGATGGAGGTTTTAAAATTATTGAAACAAGTACACGTTTATTTGTATTTCAGTAAATTACTTCCCAGGAGAACCAGATGTCACCTGGGAAAGTAGTAGGGCAGAACTATCCCACCCATCTATGACAGCAAAAGAAACTTTGCCTATTGCAGTCCTTTTCTTATGAGACATAGATTTGATGAAAAATTAATCAAACTGAAAAATTCTAAAAGAATTCACTTTGCTGAAATTCAGGACAATGCATTTTACCAGATTTTGGGCCTGAAAAAAATGTAATTAATTTCAGAGTTAAAATCTGAAACAATGCACTCTCCCTAAATCTCATTGTAGTTAACACTAGAATCCCTGAAACCTGTCAAAATATCTGTAGTGCCAGGCCACCTTCATTTTACTTGCACCTCGTCATCACTGCGTTAATTGCACACTGATAAAGCGCCTTTATTTTTGCAAAGTGTCAATCGGCCGAAGGCAGGCAGTCTGCTATGCCATCCCCGCCGAGGCAGACACAATATTATCACAGTTGAAATTTGGGAGTGAGGTGTCTGGAATCGTGTAGGAAAATGATATATTGTTATTTGAAATACAAACATTTCATGGGTGTTCCGTGTCTACAACGATCTGTGTAAATGTAGAATGTCATTTCTTGTGAGGCAAGAAATGTTGAACACATAACTAAAACAGAAAATGTTTTCATATGTTATAGTGATAAGGACAAAATGTTGATGTGAAGTGTATAATGTGTGAAGACTGAAGTCCAAATATCAAATAAACGCTTTCACAAAAAGTATAACAAAACAGTCAGTCATTGTCCAACCTGCTTTATCCTAACACAGGGTCACGGGGGTCTGCTGGAGCCAACCCCAGCCAACACAGGGCGCAAGGCAGGAATAAACACCAGGTAGAGTGCCAGACTACCACAGGGTACACACACAAACACACACACCAAGCACACACTAGGGACAATTTAGGATCGCCAATGCACCTAACCTGCATATCTTTGGACTGTGGGAGGAAACCCACACAGACACGGGGGAGAACATGCAAACTCCACGGAGGGAGGACCCGGGAAGCAAACCCAGGTCTCCTAACTGTGAGGCAGCAGCGCTACCACTGCGCCATCGTGCTGCCCTGTAACAAAACAAGTGCGCTTTTAATCAAGAATAAAACCGAAGAAAAAAGAAATTGTTCAATGTACATGTTGCTGTCAATGTGTGAAAACTGAAGCCCAAATATCAATCAATACGAAGTAAAGACGTTTACATGCAGATGTGTGTTTGCATCTTTCACAGTGGAAACGTGAAGGTCTCACAGATGTCTGCTTCACTGGTACAGGGGTAAGAACTGCTGTGTTGTAATTAAGAAGTTGCTGGTTTGAGCCCAGGCCCTTCATGCATTTAGAGCTTTGAGTGGTGGGCTGCTATTATTGTTAGTATTATATAATAAAAACATACATTTGATTTGAGTCTCTAACAAATCAATAAAACAAATGTGCTTTTATTCAAGAATAAAATTGAACAAAAACTGAGGGGGACGTGTGATGTCAGGAGTGGGGAATCAGTCTGCCTCTGTGTTTTGGAGTGTACCTTGTCTCTGCTTAGCTAGCGATACCTTTTTGCTTATTGATTTCTAAAGTTTGTCCAGTTTCACTACTATGTGGGCAGAGTCACAGGTTACAACTAGTATATATATATATATATATCTATATATATATATATCCATCCATCCATTATCCAACCTGCTATATCCTAACTACAGGGTCACAGGGGTCTGCTGGAGCCAATCCCAGCCAACACAGGGCGCAAGGCAAGAAATACACCACAGGGCTATATATATATATATATAAAAAGAGAGAAGCAGGGAGAGAGAAGTTAATCTGGATAGCAGTACCCTTATTGACCAGCTGGATGTCTTTCAAGATCCTGGAAGTCATAATAATAAGTCTTATTACAGGGTTTGAGTTTCCCCAGTTCGCTAGGGGGTGATGTGTTGTGGCCTAAAAGGCATACAGGGGAGGACCACCAACCTAACTTTCTCTAGTACACCTCTGCATTGGGGCTACCATGCAGGAATCTCTAGTGCCACTAGGGGGAGTTCTACCCATATAACATCAGAGTCAGATCCCTGTAAATGCTGACAGCAGGGTATCCAGAAGGTAGTTGGGACATAATATAAAAAGGGCCTTTCTTCCTTTGCTCAGAGAGCTTGGAGTTGGGAGACATCTGGTGAGAAGAGTTCAGCTGGATGTTGGGAGGAAGGTGACCCAAATAGCAGAAGATGAGCAGTGGAAATTTGTTAACCGAGGAGTCAGGGGTTATTATTGTTTAGTTATGCCCAATGTTTATTATTTTATCCTAGAAATTTGATTCTGTTCATTTGGACAAAGTTTTTAAGTGGGAGAAATATTTCAAGACTTATCCAAGTCTCTTCCTCAGTCTCAATTGACTGCAGGTTTCCCCAACCTTATAAACAGTACCTTTGCTTAATCACAGAGACTAGCACCATTGACAAAGGGCCAGTTGATCAGTGATATGCAAATTGTCCACTGATTAGTAGACGTGTGAACCATTCATAGAGGGTTGAGGAATGGCTGCAATCACAGCATTGTAAGATTATTTATTATTTTATGTTTTGGTCGTATTTTATTGTTCCCTTGTATCACATATTGATTTTTTTTTGTCATTAAAGCCTGTGTTTTTTGTGATTTTGGACTTCTGAATTGATGTTTGAGGTTTTGAGATGTTTATTATATATATATATATATATATATATATATATATATATATATATATATATATATATATATATATATACTAGGGGGCTGCTTGCTTCTCTTGCCAACCCCTCCAGCCTGCGCTACATGCCAGCCATGTCGTGTCTCTGCTGCTTATGTATGTGGATTTCACTTTCACCAAACAACAAATCTTTTAATTCTCGCGGATACGCCTCTTCATTGGGAAGAAACACTACTTTTCCCTGATGGCAACATGAATTAGATGATCTACAAGTCTCCAACTTAAAGTTTAAATCCGAAACAATATATTCAATCTCTTTTCGCTGTTCCATTATTTCACTGAGTAATAATTTCCGTTTGTTTGCGCTAATGCAATCTTTACTAACATTTTTTTGAGTCTTTTGAATTTTAGTACTTTTGTTATCTCTAACCTGCTCTGCATGTGTACCACACCAACATTTTTGAATTCTTTATGACGTTCTACTCTTTGTCTTTCATTTCCGGCCTGGGCGTGGTTAACCCTTTAACCGCCAACTCCCTAAATATTCCCCACGCCAGACGAAATCTGAACAATTTTCGTTTTTTTACTTTTTTACATTTTTTTTACATTTTTTACATTTATTCAAGCAGTATTGACCACTAAATGTTGTGGAAGTTCTAGAAATGGGCAAACACATAATAAAACACAAAATGTACCTTTTCTCAGGCTTCCACAACAATAAACTTTCATCAACTGTAACTGACGGTCCTGGCATGTAGGGCAACTGAAATGCTTCAAATAAATGGTCAGTCAAAGGACGTAGCTTGAACAAGCGGTCGCGGTTTGGATCTTTCTTATCTGGCTCATTTCTGTTGTCATTCAAATGAAAGAATTTCAGCAGCAAAGAGAATCGGTTACGTGTTATGATAGCTGCAAAAATAGGTGTTGCATACATAGGATCTGTAGACCAGTACATCTCAATATCTGGTTTTCTGATTATTCCCATCAACATCAAAATCCCAATGAATTTTTTCATTTCGTTTTCATCAGTGTCTACCCAAGCACGAACACGGGAATGTGGAGGTAAATTGGGATTTTTCTCAAAAAACTGTGCTGCATACAGATTTGTCTGATGAGCAAAATGTCTGATCAAATCAGGTGACACAAACAGCTCATAAAACTGCTCAGCAGTGTAATTGTTTACATCAACAGTAAAGCCACACGTTGCCTCAAACGGATGCAGAAAAGGTAGTTCACCTCGGGCAGCAGTCCAGTTGAGATGCTGGGGATACACCCACTCATCGCAATCATCCGATGCGTCTTCATTCACAGTATCATGCAGCGCACGGTGATGATCATCATTGTCGCTAAAATCTTCTTCAGAACTGCTACAATCATGATCAGAATTATTGTCCAAAATCGCCTGCAAAACCTCACTTGAAGTCAGTTTACGTTTTGCCATATTCACAGCTTTCACTTTCGAATCACATCACGTGATCGGCCAATACAAGCGCAGAGTTGTCGAAATACAACGTAGTAATAATACCCACGCCAAACTGTCAGTTGTACTACGCGCCAGGCATTCACATAACCACAGGCAAATGTGCCGGATAATTCCGTCAGTAAGGCGTCAGCAATAAAGCTACAATGCCGGATATATCCGGCAGAGGGCGGTTAAGGGGTTAAATCTCCTGGCACAAAGTCTTGTCTCGCGGGACGTGAAAGTGTCTCCCTGAAAAAGTCACGTCTCGTCGCCAAATTTTTTTTAATATTATATTAAAAATAATATTATAATTTTTAATATTATAACACACTATATATGTGTGTGTGTGTGTATATATAAACTGTATGTCTATATAGTGTATAGATATATGAGAGAAAGAGATAAACAGAAAGTGAGCGTGAAGTGGCTTCAAATTCAAACCTAATTTCTTCACTCGTACCATTCTCCCTCTTTATTTAATTTCAGAAGCAACTCTCACATATATTGATAGCATGTACTTTTTAAGCAACTTCAGCAGTCAAGAAAGTAACAGCAGAAAGAAAGTTTAAATAGTCACTGTATTCCATGGAAACTTTCCCTCAGTTTAAGAGAAGATAGAAAAATCTCATCTATGGGATTTGGCCTGATTCTTGCAGAACACCTTTAACCAGGTCTGGTGAGTTCTTTACAAAAAAATCCTTGTTATAGGTATAGGGAAGTGCCAGCTAAAGGACAACTGGATTATCCTTTTTAATTTTTTATTTACTGCGGTGGTTTGGCACCCTGCCCAGGACTGGTTCCTGCCTTGTGCCCTGTGTTGGCTGGGATTGGCTCCAGCAGACCCCCGTGACCCTGTGTTCGGATTCAGCGGGTTGGATAATGGATGGATGAATTTTTTATTTAATTTTTCTAATGAATTGGAAACCCTGGATGAAAAGGCTGAATGAAATGGTCAATTCTGGAAATGCCTTTTTGTATTATGTTTAGTAGAGTTCCTGTCTTGCATGCGGGTGAGAGCTGAGCGGCAGTGCCGGCAGGATCTCTAGGGCTACCTGAGAGTTACGTACAGCCCTTCAGGCTTACAATTTACTGTATGTATATGGCATAACATTCTCTAAAATCATTTAATCAATTCAGGACCTTAGGGTCTATTCTGACAACATTGAAAGCATGACAGGAACCAGCCCTTGGATGGAAGACCAGTCTGTCACACAGGACAGTGATACCAGTCGAAAGAATAAACACTCATTAATCTGTGTCACCTCCTAAACCCATTCACTCCATTGCAGGGTGGGATAAACCAGAAAACAGCAAGGATGTTGTAAGGCTAATTGTTGGACTACATGCACTTTACCGCCATACTTTAAATATTCAAAAACAGAAAGGTAAGGCCGTAATCGTTATGCCATTTTAGAAAGCGCTTAAAGGCCACAATAAGGTGGGTTGAAATGTGAAAATGCTTCTTATTGTGCCCGTTTCTAGCACCGGTGCTTCTGATTTAAGGGCTAGTGCACGATAAATGAACTGGAGGATATGCTTTAACTGTTTTTAATGAAGCTGATTAAGAACTAAGACACGAAGCAAATGCAAAAGCAAAGACGACCATTTAAAGGAAGCAATGTCATCACTCAAATGTCAAAGAAGATTTAATTAGATAACTGAATAATACATTTTTTTTATTGCAATAGTAGAACACGTGAATGTAAAATATACAACACATATGGGATAATTAACTTGAAGTTAATTCAGGACACTATGTAAATACAATTATTATTATTATTATTATTATTATTATAAATCTAGTCTATATATATAAAATCCTAAGCCTAAAAATGCAATGATTTTATGTGACACTTTTTATGTCACGTTTTTTGTCACGCTTTAAATTGGGCTTATTTTAAAACTTACATATATATGTTTGGTATCTTTCTTTTCAGAATTTATCAAACTTTAATGTGATGCTGTTACATTTTCAGATTCTTATTCTGTTTTTAAATTATAAACTTAAATATCAAGAATGTCGTGGTTTTTAATATCAAGAAATTCGTGGTTTTAATTTTTGATTGAGTAAACATTCTTTCACAGGAACAAACTATTAAAAAAAAAATCTATTCATAACACCAATATTTTTATTTACGTGCCAGGGGGGATTGGGTGCCAAAGGCACCAGGGGGCTTGCCCCCCTAATAATAATAATAATAATAAAAGTATTATTATTATTATTAATTCACGTTTAATTAGGCATGTGCATATTACTGTGGAAATAATACACTCGTCCAACTCATCTACTTTTCCCCATATTTCTTATCAATAACACCACCCCATCGCAGGTAGTCTGAGCTTCTCTACCAATACTGTGGAGAGTCCACCCCGACGGGATGCCAGTCCATCACAGGGGGGCACTCACAGACATCTTAATTAAAGACCACCACATTTAATTTTGTGTTTCATCCATTTAAATTGAATTCTACATTTTAAATATTATGGATGGATGTTTTTTTTTTAGAAAATTAAATAAATGCTTACCTACATATTAAAATTAAAAGTCAAATGTGACGATAGATAATAACCGTATGAAATGAGAGTATAGATAATTCAATGTGACATGAAATATATTTCTGTTGCTTGTTTCTTTAAATATTTAATCATTCCCTCATTTATTTATGTCAGTGACTTGCAGAGAAGCGTCCAGTCGCAGAGCCACAGCACTACACGTCACCACAGTATCACAACACAAACGACATCACTGCTCCTCTGTATGTTACAC
The DNA here is from genome assembly GCF_900747795.2 of Erpetoichthys calabaricus. NCBI lineage: Eukaryota > Metazoa > Chordata > Cladistia > Polypteriformes > Polypteridae > Erpetoichthys > Erpetoichthys calabaricus. The sequence goes on from NC_041403.2 coordinate 147,956,528, forward strand.
CCTAACCACTCTAACCTCTAACTTTAAGCTGACCCTAATCTTAACTGTTTGAACAACATGCTAACCACACTAATCCCTATCCCTCACAACACTAACCCCCAAGCTCAAATTACCCCTAATTTTAACCGTGTACTACCATTGGCGGACCTGCATTTTTGGGGCCCTGAAGCTTAAACTGTAATTGGGCCCCCTTCTCAATCAGCAGAGGTCTGGGTTACCATGATTATATTCTTCAATGGGGTTGCTCCACGACAGATCACCACAATTTTTTTCTAAATTTAACCATTATATCTCAGATTTTGATTAATGTTGCTGTGCTGGATTATCTCACATGTCAAAGTCACTGGTGTGAATAAAAGTGTCCTATGCCTTCTAGTTTTCAAGTTAGGGGGGATGAAAATTAAAGTTATTTCTGGGGCCCTTTCAGGATTAGGGGCCCTGAGGAATAATCATCATTCATTTAATTGAAGATCCACCACTGTATACTACATGCAAACCACACTAACCACTAACCTTAATCTTCACTGTCAAACTGGTGGGGTAGACAGGGCCAGCGGCACCATTAAGGCGAATTAGGCATTCACCTAGGGTACAGACCATTGGGGGGGTTTCTTGACCCAGCCACGTGGGTTAGCTACCAAACAGTCAGTTGGCATACTAATAAGCTCTGCCTAGGGTGCACAATAACCTAGCACTGGCACTGGGGGTAGAAATGCTGACCTAGACCTCAAAGTTGAGAGGGTGGGCTCTAGCGAGTGCTCTTTTGGATTGGTGAATTGTCAGTGATGTTACGTAAACCTTCGGTCATCAAATACCACATTTAAAGCAGACACTTCAGATGCAAACTCGTAATAGTGAGTTCTTAATTTCTTCATGTACTCTTTGACCCAGTAATTCTGAGCAACTGTTTTTCTTGTACTCTTATCCGACGCGTACAGCCACGGAGTTTGAGCATGCGCGTAAGGCACAGGCTTCCCAAGTAAGGCAGTCATATATCTACTCTGCGGACGATTCACCAATCAAACAACAGAACTTGTTAGAGCCCACCCTCTCAGCTGTGACGACTGAAATGACAGTTTATTTATTTCACGGCTTATTTCATCTTGCGTGCGGTTTCACTGAAGTAAACAAACGAAAACAAAATACACATTTAAATACATAAAGAGCAACAAAATATATTTATTGACACATGTCATTTATTTATTTATTGCCATATTTCAGAGTACTTTTTATTCATTTGCGTATTTATATTATTTAATTTTGTCCAAACAATAAAAGCCGACTCCTCGTGTTTAGCTCGTTTGGGTTCATTATCTGCTTATATAAGACAAGTCGAGCTTGTGTGTTTGCGGGGTTCGCTAAACCCACGAAGATCCTGTGAAAAATTGTGCCGTTATTATATTATATCGTGGTCGAATTTACGACATTAATAGCTCAGAATGTCTTGTAGCACTTCCCAATCTTGTCTTTCTGTACGTTTTCATTCCGTCGTGCGCTGCTTTAGTTTACTGTTCTGCAGTTCATCCAACATTTCATTTCTCTGCAACGAGCTAAAACATTCAAACTGTAATCGCAAGCAGGCATTCCGCCAATACTCGACCTCCGCCTCAGAGCTTAGACCGCTTTTCTTTTTATCGTCCTGCCTTTTAAGGGAAGTAATGATTAGGTCTTCTAAACAGCCAACCGTCCATCCACCACCGTCTGTCAAGCCTGCCTTTCCGTTTCAAGATCGCTGGGACCTGGCAGTGTTGGACGCAAGGCACCATACCGACCCTGGACTCTTGAAATGGCATTTACTAGGTTCTTCGTAAAACCATTTCTTGATAAAGAAACATTTAATTCTGGGAAGGGTTCTTTTTATATTAATTTTTTTTTCTTCAAAAACATTCCTAATCTGCAGACAAAACTGAAATCTTTAATGCATGGTAGACTACAGCAGATCAAGTAAACTCGAGCTTAGTCCGTGAGATTCTATGCAGCGAGAGTCATTTTAAAATCACGAATCCAATGATATTTCACGAATCTGCAATCATCAGTGTATGGTTATTTATGGAGACTGATCCGGATTCAAATAAGCAAATGATCGTTACGTGGATGGTTCTTTTGGGACCCCAAATAGTTCCGTTTTGAACCGCTCTGGCAGCTTTATTAGTAAGAGTGAACAAGTCAATTACTTACGGAGAATCGGAATACAAAATTTGCGATAACTGCACCTAATAAACGACTTTTTATGAGGTAGCTCAAAAATTAAGATCTGGGCCCACCCCTGCCAAACACTATCTGGGTTTAATTAAGCAGCTGTCATTTCCGGGGTTTCCATGGATCGGTGTCAATTCAAAACTGGGTTTCTTTAAAATTTAGGAGTATGCACCATATGTTTATATATATATATATATATATATATATATATATATATAATTACATGGGGATAGTATTGTGTTGTTTTATCTTGTTTTCGAAGATGTTCAACATCATTTACATTGGGTATTCCCTTGCATTCTGGCGAGTTAAACCCTTTTGTTCTGACTAGCGAGCCTGCTGGCGCGGCCATCGCACTAACAGGTAGCTTCAGTCCAACGTTCTTCGCTGTCATTTCTTCTCTACTTGTGGTTAATTACCACAGTTAGAATAAAAGTAAGCAAGCAAACGCCATAGTAAAGAAGGAACGAATAGGAAAATTGTAAAAGAGTTGAGCACACTAAAATAAAGGAATTTCCAAAATTCTTACTAAAGCAAACAAGCACTTCGCTTGACTGAACGCAGAACGCGAAAATAAAGGTCAATAAGTTGATGATTGTGAAACTGGCTGCTAATCCTTATGGGACTGAATCGGAGAAACGCTGTTTTATTGGGTGACTTCATTGTTTAGCCTGGGTATTGTGACGGATAAATAAAAAAAAATGTCCGTTCATTCATTCATCGTCCAAAGCCGCTTATCCCGAATAGGATGGGTTGTCTATCCCAACAGGCATCGCACGTAAGACAAAAACAGTCCCTGAACAGGGCGCTAGTTCATCTGCCGGGTGAAGACACTCAGACAAGAGGACAATTTAATACGCCAATCTACTTACCACACACGTCTTTGGATGGTGGTAGGAAACACATGGGAACTCGCAGAGAACATGCAAACTCCACACAAGAAGTACAGCGATCTCCTTGTTGAGAAATCGCAGCGCTTACCACTGCGCCACCGCGCCGCCCGGATGCAAACATATATATTTATATACAATATTTCTTGAGAGACTCTCTTTGGTCAAACTGCGCTGGGAAATAAACTCTGCCGACTATGATTATTTTTTTTCGAAAAAAGGTTTAGGTAAGTTCTGCAGGATTGAACCCGTCCTAATGTCCCAATTGAGGGGGCCACGACTGAATTGCCGCTCCCTTTTAGAGCAAATTTTCTGAATCAACTCAGAAGGTAGCATCCCATTCTAGGAAAAGGGCAGCAAGAGACATTAGCAAACGTAATCGATTGTTGGTATGAGATAAGCGTTGTGTGGTGGTTATGGGGAACCGGTTTTGATTCACTGTAATTAACTTCCAGCACTATCTATCTATCTATCTATCTATCTATCTATCTATCTATCTATCTATCTATCTATCTATCTATCTATCTATCTATCTATCTATCTATCTATCTATCTATCTATCATATAGTGCCTTTCATATCTATCTATCTATCTATCTATCTATCTATCTATCTATCTATCTATCTATCTATCTATTCTGTTGATTCTCAAGCTTAGTCCTTAGACCCCCCCCCCCCTTAAATTGATGTTACTTTTTAATCAGCCATGTCCTTTTTTATGCCTTCCATTATTTTTTCATTCAGAACAGTTTCTTATTTTTATATTTAAGGAATATCTGTGTTTTTGACATCTCTGTAGAAAGTTAACGGTGCCATTTTCTCTTAATTCGCTTCATATGAGACGTTTACTCTCTAAATCGTACCTGAAATCTGACAACTGATGACCAGCACAACAGACACAACAGAGTAAGCCAAGCTGACTGCTCACGAGCTACTTTAGTGTTACGCGCATGTGTGCTTATCAGTAAATAATGGAATACGGAACTACCAACCATTTCCTAAACCCACTCATCCAGAGCAGGGTCGTGGGCACAAAGTAGGAACAATCCCCGCACAGGGCGCCAGCCCTCAACAGGGTAATAAGCCCGCAAACAACAGGTGCCAGTTTAGCATCGCCAGTCCTCCTAACAGTCCAATTCCTAGATCGATACAAAAACAAGCAAACCAACTTGAAAACAACAGCTTACTTAATTAACACTGGAGTCCAAGACAGAACTTGAGAACCACTGATCTATTTGACCATTACCATATGTGCCTTTCATATCTATCCAGATCTATCTATCTATCCAAATGACTCGGTTGATTTAGTAGACAGAAGAACAATAAGAAAAGTAACTAATGTATCTGCCAATTTTATTAAGATAAAAAGAAAAAAAAATGTCTGCTGCTTAAGAGTTTATCTGCATGCCAAACAGCTTATCTGTAGTGATGGTAACAGGCGGCCGTAGGTCAATGTTATCATCTGCAGAGGCGAATATAACCAATTAGCGAAAATTCACGAATTCATAATGCGTAGTAACGACTGTGGGCTTCATTCTGTGATGCTTGTTTCAGGCATGAAATTACAGTTTTAAAGTGTGTTTTAATAATATGTACTGTAAAAAGTGTAAAGCATCTCAACCCCCGCCGGATGCTTATGGGAAATTTTATTTGCGCGCTGTTGGATAATACAAAACAGCTGCATTATAAAATATTTTAATTGCATAAAGGAAATTCTACTACTACTACTACTACTACTACTACTACTACTAATAATAATAATAATAATAATAATAATAATGTAAGCTCAAAGGGGGTAGAGGAGGAGCCTTCCCCTGCTGAACTGTGCGCAAGGCAGGAAACAGCGCTGAACAGGGCTCCAGTCTATCACGTAGGAACACAGACGGACACAGCGGGCCAATTTTGATTCGCAAGTCTATGAGAATGTGGGGAGAAGGAAAAAAGGAATGGTTTAAGTCAGAATTAGTTAGGCTGCCGTGCTGGCAAATGCGCCACCAATAATAATCAACATTATCACTAGTATTATTACGGTTTCTCAAAGCCATTTTAAGTCAATAACAGCAACAATGTAATAATAATAATAATAATAATAATAATGTCCTGAGAAGGACTGACGCATCATCCAGGGTTGATTCCAACTGCGCTAATGGTGCCGATATAGACTCCAGACCCTGAACTAGACATGCGGAATGGGAAATGGCAGGTTGTATAATAACAGTAATGATGGTAGTCATGAATCGGTGCACTACTTGAGTCTGCTTAAATGGTGCTGTTCAGCCAAAACATCTTAAAAAATATCTTTATAAAAATAGACAAACTACGGGCAGTTAATACAGAACACTACGTTGAAGTTTTTCACTCCTTGAATAAACTCATGAAAACACATTACAAACAAGTCAGACAAAAATTGACTTTCAGTGTTGGTAATAAAACAAACCATGCAATGTTTTTAGATTTTATATTCCCTTACCTACGAAACATTGAATTTTTAGTCAGTATTCGCAATGAAATTTTAAAATATCGTTTACCTTTTTAAATGAGAAATGTTAAGTCGGGTTTGGATGCGTCGCTCCAGCAACAAAGGCGAGTAATGAAGATCTGGTGAGATAGACTGGCGGCTTCGCTCAGGTTGAGTCTATGTGCACATGCTGAGACTTAAAGACCCCTCCGCAAAGCGCTTTTCTTTTGAACACGACTGCCTGTCCTTGGTCTTTTTATTATCAGCGCCTATTGTGTCACGGGGACACACGCGAATTAATTCCTGTGCAGGACCAATAGAGAAGCTCGTGAGGATGAAACATTCCACCTTCTGTGACAGCCAGTCGCGCTCTTGATGAACGAGGAGTGCGCGCGCTGGATTTGTGTGTGCGCGTATTGCTGAGGTTGTGGACGCGGTCCTTCACATTGCCTTTACCTGCATACTTGAAGCATTTAGAGCCCCTTTTCACCAGGTAAACAAACGAATGCCTTAATTGTTTAACAGTTTTTGAATCCCACACGTAACTGAATGATTCCGTTGTCTTAATATGTTTACGCATCACCATGATCACGAGCTGAAACCGCCTTGAAGCTGCACAGTGATCTACAGCAGAAGCGTACCTGAGAGAAACGAATACAGCGTGGTGTTTCCCAAGAAGACTGAATATTATTCTGAGTTTTAACGCATTTTCGTTTTATTAAGGAAGCCTATAAAATATTCAGTCTCTACAATTAAATTTATACGAATATCATGTGTTTACATTTAGCCTATTAAACCAAACCTAGAAACGTAGAGAAACAAATCTAACGTTTATTGAGATGGACTTCTCACGAAAATGTTAAGTTTATTGAGAGATCGTTATTCGTAGACTTTTTAATGTCTTTACTGAAACAGAGACATTGCTAACAACTTTTAAACACAGGTGCATATTTCTAGAAATTGCAAAATAAAAAGAAGCCAGTCAAACTGCATAGTGCTTTCATTTAAATGTATGCCAAGAACCGAATTAACGTTAGACCAATGCCATTTCTTAATCTAACTTTAAAGGGTTTTATTTCGAATTCACCGTAAAGATTTGTACTTTGAAAAGTAAATCATACTATGAAATCCGGTATTAAATTTTTAACAGGTAAAGTAAAAAATTGTATTTAGAGTATTGTTTTGTCCATATATATCGTGGTGCAGAGGAAATTATTGTTTAACATGTTAATGAGTTTGAAAGTGATATCAGATGGTGGTGCTTAATAATAATAATAATAATAATAATAATAATAATAATAATAATAACGACGGCCTGGCTGGATCTGAAGGTCAAATGCCTCAAAAACATTGTCCTTACTTTTACAATACATTTATATTTAAACAATCGATTTAAGGCCAATATTAAACCAGAGTGCTCACCGGCTTAGGCATAATTTTAGGGTTAGAAATCTCCAAAAACTGACGAATAGCTGCGACGAGTAGACGTAAACCCGTAAAGGACAACATTCTATTACCAGTCCAGTCACCCGTCAAGTTTTTTTTCCACTTTCCATTTAGATGGAAATCGATCGATTGACGGGCGGACGGACGGACGGACGGACGGACGGTCAGACAGACAGACAGACAGACAGACAGACAGACAGACAGACAGACAGACAGACAGACAGACAGACAGACAGACAGACAGATAGATAGATAGATAGATAGATAGATGCCCTTTTAAAATATAAACTTTATTTTGCCCACTCACTAGTATAATAGCATTTTTGTCGTTATAGTTTCGACACTTTTACAAGCAGTATCTTAAATGGTCAATTCCAGGTATTTTCGCTTTTTTACGCGCAGTTCAAACTCTATATCTGTGTGTGTGTGCGCGCGCGCGTGCGTGTGAGCGTGTGTGAGAGAGAAAGTGTAGGTAGTGCTGTTGTGTCACAACACCATGGGTTTAAAATCCAGATAGCATTACTGAGGAGTTTGCAAGTTATTCTCATTTTCATTGTATTCAGCTTTACCCATTCCAAGCCCCCTTTTCATCTCACTTCACAAAAACGTGCAGATTCGGTTAAATAGCGAGTCAACTAAATTGGCCATACGTGACTAAGTGTGGTTGTCTATGCCCTGCACGAGATCTTAGGCTCCAACCACCAGCGACACGATACATGAGGAGGTGGGTTCGGAAAATGAACACATTCTTGAATGAATGAATGAATGAATGAATGAGGATTGTTTCTATGTTCTCTCTCGATATAATCCTGTCCATCCCACTCCACTCGTGACCCTAAATCAAAACATGCGGATTCAGGGGATTAATATACAATGTATACTGTTACATGGAATTAATCTTTCATTTGTTTGATTTCTGTCGCCAGGGAACACGTTCTAATATCTGATGTAAACCTTACACCATTTTGCCAAAATTAATTTCTTATTCATTTCTGATGTATAGGAGGCACACCATTTTTACAAAAATAAACAAATGTTGTTGATAACACAGTGCTTGCAGTTTGTGAAACGAGCCAGCATCTTTCACAGCCTATACTCTTTCTTTTCATCATTTCAGTCTTTATAATATTCTTTCAGGATACAATTGCTTGCATTCATTCTATACACACATACTGCATGTGGCGGACACGTTTCTAATATAATTTAACGTCAGTTGACAAACATCGCCTAAACGCGTCAGCAACGTGTATATATATTAAAATTGAAACTATAATACTTTTTTTAGTCATATTACGGCACAAATCAAGTGTTAATTTGGATAATCTGCATCACATCAATGTGTGCTACTTTGTGATTTTTGCTGTTATTAAATGGAGGCTGTATCCGTTTCGTCACTGTCGTTAGTGAGACTCATTGTGATTTTTTGGCACAGATGAGAAATATTTATGTCCCCTTAAAAAGAGAATCAAATGCAGTAGTTTACCGCCTCCTTTTACTTGCGGCTGGCTGTTTAGGAGCTCGAGAGGAGCTGTCCAGGAGGTCTAAGGTGCTGAAAGTAGGAAACATGCGACATGCTGTACACGAAGCCATTTAAAGCTCGGGACTGAATATACGTGTCTATGTAACGTGTAGTAAGAACAATTAGAATTCACGTCACATATCTTATTTATTTATTTATTTATTTATTTATTTATTTATTTATTTGTCAGCCGATTCCGTATTATGATTTACATGACTGTTGTTTCATCTTCTTCTTCTTTCGGCTGCTCCCGTTAGGGGTTGCCACAGCGGATCATCTCCTTCCATATCTTTCTGTCCTCTGCATCTTTTTCTGTTAGCTGTTGGCTTATAATTAAAAAAACTCTAGTTTTAATGTGCGTAATTGTTTTGAAAATAAACAAAACATATAGAAGGCACCCCCTCCACACACACAAACCCACACTCACACCTCCCCACCGCCAAACCAGCAGCCATAGACGCAAACTGATTTGTCGAGCGTGCTTGATGAAGTAATCGGTTTGTCGGTCGTAGCCATCGGTTGGTTTATTATCAAGTGAACGTTATGAGGTGTTCCGAAATAAATGCGTCAGTAGAGCCTAAGTGAGCATAGCGTTAGGTTTAGGAGTTTATTATCATCGTTTAAAACAGTGTTAGCATGCTCCTTTGCATTTCCTCAAGAGTTTTGACTGCTACGACATGAGCAGTCAATTCATGCAAAGCTAGAACAAATGGCACGATTTCAAAAAATCGATCATATGTATTTTTCGTTTTATAGAGACGCTCTAATGTGGAAAAAAATCTGTTTAAAAGTAGTAATGTAACAACTCTTAACAATAATAAATAATATATATTACTCTCCCGGGGACAAATAAAGATCTATCTATCTATCTATCTATCTATCTATCTATCTATCTATCTATCTATCTATCTATCTATCTATCTATCTATCTATCTATCTATCTATCTATCTATCTATCTATCTATCTATCTATCTATCTATGTTACAGAATGCTGTTGACTCCCAAAGCACACAAGACTCTTCCCACACACGCTTTTCCTGTCATGGATAGCCATAGTTTAGGAGCGCCGGGGAGCAAGGAACAGATGGAAAAAGCCCTTACTCTTTACTTTTTTTTTTTTCCAAGCGAACCATATCGGAAGAAACCAAGTACGCAAATAACAGACAAATGTAAAAAGGGCAGCTCAAACGATAAAGAAAAAGACCACACAAGCATATGATGAATTCGCATGAAAACTGTAATAACGAGATTGATATAAAAATGTGTCAGTGGCCCTTCACAATGTACCACTGGTGACAGGGCGAACTTAACACTTTCGTTCAGGCTTAACCAACCGCTAAGAGCTGTTTCTGAAATCAGACGCTCACTCTGATGTCGTAACAGCTCTTACTGATCACAGGCCTTGTATGCAATTTATGCTGGGTATGTGGTTGGTTGTTGGTGGAAGTGGAATTTGTGTGGTTGTGTGGTCCATGTTGGAGAAAGATGGGTGGTTGAGGGGGGCAACCCCCCCCCCCCCCCAAGTGCAAAAGCCTCATTCCCTCACTGCCACTCCCTGACAGTCACAAATCAGCTGAGTTCTTTTAAAATGCATCATATTTGGTTAGTTCATATGTTTATAATGTGTCATTATGTATCACTAATGTATTTTATTTTATAAATCGCCTTTCATTCAGAACCATTCTTATCATTTTATAATTAATAACACTGTCAGGTTAATTGACTTGCCCTAATTGACAGTCAATCAACACTGAGGATCCAAATGAAAGTGTACAGTTTGTCTTCTAAAATCCAATGCTTTTGCTATAAGCTAATGTGCCTGGCAAACAAATAACTGTGGAGGTAAGCGTGTCATTTTTTTTTTTTGCCATTTAAATGCCATTTTTGGCCGTTTTTTGTACTCAATATTTATGGTGATTATGTCTAAGTGAATCCCATGGATTATCCTTGCAGAATGTAGTAGCATATATGTATATAATTATATATATGTGTATATTTTTTCAAGGAAATTACTATCTTAAATACAGGTGCTGGTCATAAAATTAGAATATCATGACAAAGTTGATTTATTTCAGTAATTCCATTCAAAAACTGAAACTTGTATATTAGATTCATTCATTACACACAGACTGATGTATTTCAAATGTTTATTTCTTTTAATGTTGATGATTATAACTGACAACTAATGAAAGTCCCAAATTCAGTATCTCGGAAAATTAGAATATCAATTAAAACCAATGCAAAAAAAGGATTTTTAGAAATGTTGGCCAACTGAAAGGTATGAACATGAAAAGTATGAGCATGTACAGCACTCAATATTTAGTTGTGGCTCCTCTGGCCTGGATTACTGCAGCAATGCGGCGTGGCATGGAGTCGATCAGTCTGTGGCACTGCTCAGGTGTTATGAGAGCCCATGTTGCTCTGATAGTGGCCTTCAGCTCTTCTGAATTGTTGGGTCTGGCGTATTGCATCTTCCTCTTCACAATACCCCATAGATTTTCTTTGGGGTTAAGGTCAGGCGAGTTTGCTGGCCAATCAAGAACAGGGATACCATGGTCCTTAAACCAGGTACTGGTAGCTTTGGCACTGTGTGCAGGTGCCAGGTCCTGGTGGAAAATGAAATCTGCATCTCCATAAAGTTTGTCAGCAGCAGGAAGCATGAAGTGCTCTAAAACTTCCTGGTAGACGGCTGCGTTGACCTTGGACCTCAGAAAACACAATGGACCAACACCAGCAGATGACATGGCACCCCAAACCATCACTGACTGTGGAAACTTTACACTGGACCTCACGCAACGTGGATTCTGTGCCTCTCCTCTCTTCCTCCAGACTCTGGGACCTTGATTTCCAAAGGAAATACAAAATTTACTTTCATCAGAAAGCAGCAGTCCAGTCCTTTTTGTCTTTAGCCCAGGCGAGACGCTTCTGACGCTCTCTCTTGTTCAAGAGTGGCTTGACACAAGGAATGCGACAGCTGAAACCCATGTCTTGCATACGTCTGTGCGTGGTGGTTCTTGAAGCACTGACTCCAGCTGCAGTCCACTCTTTGTGAATCTCCCCCACATTTTTGAATAGGTTTTGTTTCACAATCCTCTCCAGGGTGCGGTTATCCCTATTGCTTGTACACTTTTTTCTACCACATCTTGTCCTTCCCTTCTCTATTAATGTGCTTGGACACAGAGCTCTGTGAACAGCCAGCCTCTTTAGCAATGACATTTTGTGTCTTGCCCTCCTTGTGCAAGGTATCAATGGTCGTCTTTTGGACAACTGTCAAGTCAGCAGTCTTCCCCATGATTGTGTAGCCTACAGAACTAGACTGAGAGACCATTTAAAGGCTTTTGCAGGTGTTTTGAGTTAATTAGCTGATTAGAGTGTGGCACCAGGTGTCTTCAATATTCAACCTTTTCACAATATTCTAATTTTCTGCGATACTGAATTTGGGACTTTCATTAGTTGTCAGTTATAATCATCAACATTAAAAGAAATAAACATTTGAAACACATCAGTCTGTGTGTAATGAATGAATCAAATATACAAGTTTCACTTTTTGAATGGAATTGCTGAAATAAATCAACTTTGTCATGATATTCTAATTTTATGACCAGCACCTGTAAGTAGTAGTCCAGATCACCATTATAAATGTCTTTATCTTCAATATTTTTTATTTCAGAAAGCTTGAGGGAGCCTGTCATGTTCACAGGTCAGTTCATTATGACAAGAGTAAGGAATATAACAAAGCAGCCATCTTAAGTAAGTTAGGCTCATGTTATGGTCATCATTCCCACTTCCCAGTCCAAATTACTGTCCCATTTCCAAACTCATATGAAATTAGTTGAATATTTGGTGAAACAATCAAACAGGTGTCCGACCGAGCAGGTATAACACGTAAACTTGTTAAAACCATGGAAGGAAATAGATCTCAATTTCCCAGTCTGCTCAACCTCGCTCCTTCTCCACTCAATGTAATCTTAATTTCAGAACATATTTGATTGCCAAACAGCGATGAGAGCTAGAGGCAGCCATCTCGGCTGTCACAGAAGTGCTAAATGAATGATTCAGAAGAGTTACTTTGGTTACGCACAACATCGTTAAGGAGCCTGGGGTTCTTGTCAGAGAACACCCATACTGCCTCCCAGAGCCCAAACGAGTGGAAGTTGAACTTGAGATCAGATGCATGCTGGATCTTGATATGATAGAGGAGAGCTTTACTGCCTGGTCCAGCCCAATTTTTCTGGTCCAAAACTGAACAAAAAATTGGTGCTTTTGCAATGACTTCCTTCGATTGAATCAAGTTTCACAATTCAATGCCTACCCAGTGCCTCATGTGAGAAAGGGTATTGGCACATCAGGAAAGGGTATTGACTTATTCCTTTAACGGAATCCACAAAGGAAAAACCATGTACAGTACCCCAAGTGGTCATTGAAAGTATAAGATCCTCCCATTCAGTTTGCATAGGGCTCCAGTGACCTTCCAGCATCTGGTGGATAGTGTGCTTCATCCCCACCAAAGCAACAGTGCTGTCTATTTGGATAACATTGTCATCTGTTTCGGGACATGGGAGGATCATATACAGCATGTGCATGTGGTACTCCTGGCATTAAGCAATGCTAGGTTCAAAATAAATTAAAGAGAAGTTATTTTGGGTTAACTGAAGTTAAATATTTAGGTCACTTAGTGGGCAGAGGTACTGCAAATCCACAGTGTACTAAAGTTGAAGCCATTTGTACAGTATATGGCCCCATCTGAAAATCAAGAGGCAGGTTCAAGCTTTCCTCGGATTGGCGGGGTAGTGTCATTGTTTTTTTCCCTGTTTCTCTGAGAAGGCAGCACCACTAACAGATTTAACAAAGAAATGGGCCGTGAATACAGGGATGTGGGACTTGAAACAAGCTCTCACGTCAACACCTATTTAGATAGCACCTGATTTTTCTTTACCTTTTACCTTATAGACTCATGCTGTGGTTAATGATATTGTACACCCCATAATGTAATTGAGCCTGAAGCTACTGGATCAGAAACCAGGTATGCGGTGGTGGAAAGAGAGGCCTTCACGATCAAATGAGCTATTAACCAGCTGAGGTAATACTGCTTGGGATGTGAGTTAACTATGGTGACAGTCCATACTCTTTTATAGTTGATATCACCATACAAGGAGTCAAATCCCCATGTCACCAGATGGTTCCTGAGCCTTCAGCCTTATCGGTTTAATGTCCTACATTGTCGAGGTATTGTCCACGCCAACATTGCTGCATTGTGTCTCATTCATGACCTTACGGATTGTGTCACCCAAACTGATGGATCTAAGCTGGGGTGGGGGGTATTGTCATATGTGTGTGCATCTGGGAAACAGCTTAAAGGCTTAGGTGATGGCAATTCTCCGCAGAGACAGGAGCTGGTGGTGTGTGCTAACAATCGCTCTTCTCCCCCTTCTGCAGAAAAGAAGACTGACACCATTCCATCCCTAACATCACTTCCTGAAAACCGGAGGAGACGCCATCTTGGGCAGTCAACCTGAAAGAGAAATTTTTTGTTTAATACATGTGTGTTTTTTGTTTTTTTTTTCAGTTGAACAATTTCAATTATACAAGGTTAGCTGCAAGGTGCCCCAAATGTTTGACGTTGTTCTGCTTATTCTTTACAATATATACACTAGAGGTCTAAAGTTTTAGAACACCTCAGTGTTTCTTCAGATATAATCAGATAGAATTCAATGAATAACCTAAAATAACCTAAAAAGTGCTGCAACACTTCCAGCATCATCACACTGATGACTGGAGTGCCACAGGGCTGCGACTCACGACTGCCCAGCCACGCCACGCACAACACCAACTAAATTATCAAGTTTGAGGATGATACGACAGTGCTGGGACTGATAAGCAGGGATGATGAAACAGCATACAGAGATGAGGTGGAAGACAACAATCTATCTCTCAATGTTGACAAGACAAAAGAGATAATCGTGGACTTCAGAAAATCACATCCTGCCGACATCCCACTCAGCATCAACGGTTTAGATGTGGAGACTGTTAGGAGTACCAAGTTCCTCGGTGTGCACATAACTGAGGAACCTACGTGGACGCATAACACCTCATCACTAATTAAGAAAGCTCAGCAGAGACTACACTTCCTGAGGTGGCTGAAGCGAGCAAGTCTTCCCACTTCCATCCTCACTATGTTCTACAGAGGCACCACTGAGAGTGTTCTGACCAGCTGCATCACTGTCTGGCATGGCAACTGCAACATATCCGACCGCAAGCGCCAGCAAAGGATAGTGAAGACAGCAGAGAACATTATTAGGATGCCTCTTCCTTCACTATATTTTACAAACACAGTGTCCGCAAGGCCTGCATCATTGTGCAGGACCCCTTACACCCCTCACATGGACTTTTCACACTTCTGCCATCCAAGAGAAGATACTGCAGAATCAGAGCCAGATCTGCCTGGCTGCAGGATAGTTTTTACCCTCAAGCTGTTAGACTCCTTAACATCATGCTGCCCCCTGAGACCTTCCACACGGCCTCAGCCACCTCTAAAAACAGAACTTTTATACATGCCAGCCACTTTCCTGCAAAGACGAGTGTGCATGTAGAGAAGAACTGAAAATCTTATACTGACCTTTAAGTATTTTGACACTTTTGATATCCTTCTGCTGTGAAACATTCTGACCTGTCATTATTTACACGTCTTAAACAACTATTATCATACACTGATAATTTCTGTATTATCTATATCTATTATTTATTATATATATATATATATATATATATATATATATATATATATATATATATATATATATATATATATATATATATATATATATGTTGACTATATTTATGTATCTAGATTGCAAATACCATACATTGCATCAATGTTCATATTGCTTACTACACATCAATATTGCTGCTACTTCTTTGTCTTGTCTTTGCACAATGTCTTGTCTTGTTTGTGTTTAAATTTTAATTTTAACTTTATTTTTAACTTATTATTGCATTTAATGTTGTTACACTGTGCACCCTGTGCTTCGTAATTTCGTTTATCTGTAAACTTGTATGTGGTTGAGATGACAATAAATTTCGCTTTGACTTTGATTTTAAATTGGCAAAAAGATAAGCAATAAACTTCCACAGGTTTAGATTTAAACTTTAGGTTAGCAAAAATTGGAAAAAAGAAAATTTCAAAATATTACAAATTGACCTTTTTCAGGGAACAACTAATAGGTTACAACCTACAGATGTTTGGCAGAAATTAAAGGAAATTAAGCTTTGCAAGTTGAAGCCAACAATTTGCACAGGTGTTCCACCTTCTGATGATTACTTCAAAACCCTCTGTCTGTGTGTCTTAAAGCAGAGTCGGAGCAGTCTGTGTTACTACACCCTCTGAAGTACTACTTGGACGATATTCCAGTGATAATGGCAAGAAAACTGCAATTAACAAATAAAATGGGACAGAGCATTATTTACTTTTAGAAATGTAGGCCTTTCATTTAGAGAAAGTGCAAAAAAATCAAAGTGTCAGTGAATACAGTAGTGTTCTACACAATCCAAAGGCAATTGGAAACTGGAAGAAACTATGATAGGAAGAGATCTGACAGACCCAAAGTCATAACTCAATCAAAAGTCGAGTTTTTGAGGGTCAACAGCTTGCGCGATCACAGGCGCCTCATAGCACTACAACTGTGAGAAAAATGGAATTGCTGGGTTAAGCAAAGGAATGACCCCAGCAGAGCATCCCCACTGACCAACAGAGTGAAGAAGCAAGTAAAGGGGGAAGTGCCCTGCACAGCAAAAACTGACTAAGTTGTGTGGTCCGTGAAAAATCTCCAAAAATGCTTTGCTTGATTTGATTGAAATTCAGAGATGTTATAGATAAAAGAAAATTAGCCAACCCTTGCTTTTTTATTTGTTGATGATAGTGCTGCAATGGGTTGTCTATGCTAATATACTGCATCATTTTATAGGGACAGAACTGAGAATAATTAGAGAGGTAAATGGGGCTGACAGCAAGTGGAAAAGAGGAGCTGTCCTGCACAGGAGAAAGAGACTGGGTGGTATGCTGCTTGGTTAAATAAGCTGTGAAATGGATGAA
Source organism: Erpetoichthys calabaricus (assembly GCF_900747795.2). Lineage (NCBI taxonomy): Eukaryota > Metazoa > Chordata > Cladistia > Polypteriformes > Polypteridae > Erpetoichthys > Erpetoichthys calabaricus. The sequence continues at coordinate 147,973,129 of NC_041403.2, forward strand.
GGAAAATCAGGTTTGATTGGCAAACCCACTGTAACTCTTAACTGTGCGCCAGTCATTATGGTTATGAACGACCATAGGTGCCACATTTCAGGTAAGTTATGGCCAGAACAGAGACATAGGTGATCACTGTTTATAGTTCATAATATTATTTCTTTCCATCTGTTTATTTCTATACAACCATTGAAACGTTCAATTCATTCCAGGGGTCAAGTGAATGTGCACTCTGTAAACATTTTTGCAGCTTGTAATTAGTTAAAGTAAAACACAATTTAATGGCAGAGCTTTACTTTCTGGCAGTGACTTTTGGACTAATGTGACAGTATTATAAATGAATAATGATACTGAAGTACTGAATAATAAATTGCCCCAAGGTGAACATATGACTTGTTGGTAAACTGGAAAACAAATTTTTGTTAGAACAATTTAAAAATCTCTATTTCTACCCCAAAATCCCCACAATTCCTACTAATTACCTATTTCAAAACAATACAGTCTGCAATAAAATCATCTTTTGCAATGACCGTCAACATAACTAGGAAAAGCAAGGACTGATCTACGGCAGGAATATTTTACTGCTGGGCAATTACTGTATAAGTAGCATGTTTAATAGGAAAAGTCCTCAGTCAGTTACGTTAGAAGGACTAATGCAATAGGTCCATAAGTATGACGCAAGTTGAAGATTTTGTAACAACTTCTCCTGATTCAATGTCTACCCCACTATAACTAAAGGCAATTGTCTTTGAAAATTTCAATGGGTAACTCAGTTAGTTGTTTTATATATTTGTGTTTTGTGCAATGTATTTTTCACTACTACTGCATACAATGAGATGATATCATGTATTGTATATTGTGTTGTGTTGTTATATTTAGCTTGTTATGTGTACAGATAAATCACTAAGATAAATTCCTAGCCACCATGTTGCTAGGCAATAAAGTTCAAAGTTCAAGTCCAAGTTCTATCTCTGGTAAACTGAGTGCTCCACCAGCTATAACAGTACATTTGCATAGACATCTACATCTACATCTACACATACTCAAACAGCACATATACACATACCTCTACATATACACATACACATACAGTACATATACATACACCTTTACATATACACATACAGTAATCCCTCCTCCATCGCGGGAGTTGTGTTCCAGAGCCACCCGCGAAATAAGAAAATCCGCGAAGTAGAAACCATATGTTTATATGGTTATTTTTATATTGTCATGCTTGGGTCACAGATTTGCGCAGAAACACAGGAGGTTGTAGAGAGACAGGAACGTTATTCAAACACTGCAAACAAACATTTGTCTCTTTTTCAAAAGTTTAAACTGTGCTCCATGACAAGACAGAGATGACAGTTCCGTCTCACAATTAAAAGAATGCAAACATATCTTCCTCTTCAAAGGAGTGCGCATCAAGAGCAGAGTATGTCAGAGAGAGAGAGAGAAAAGCAAACAAATCAATAGGGCTGTTTGGCTTTTAAGTATGCGAAGCACCGCGGCACAAAGCTGTTGAAGGCGGCAGCTCACACCCCCTCCGTCAGGAGCAGAGAGAGAGAGAGAGATAGAGAGATAGAGAGAGACAGAGTTTGTTTTTCAATCAAAAATCAATACGTGCCCTTCGAGCTTTTAAGTATGCGAAGCACCGTGCAGCATGTCGCTTCAGGAAGCAGCTGCACAAAAGATCACAACGTGAAGATAATCTTTCAGCATTTTTAGACGAGCGTCCGTATCGTCTAGGTGTGCGAACAGCCCCCCTGCTCAATCCCCCTACGTCAGGATCAGAGAAAGTCAGCGCAAGAGAGAGAGAAAAGTAAGTTGGGTAGCTTCTCAGCCATTTGCCAATAGTGTCCCTTGTATGAAATCAACTGGGCAAACCAACTGAGGAAGCATGTACCAGAAATTAAAAGACCCTTTGTCCGCAGAAATCCGCGAACCAGCAAAAAATCCTCGATATATATTTAAATATGCTGACATATAAAATCTGCGATGGAGTGAAGCCGCGAAAGGCGAAGCATGATATAGCGAGGGATTACTGTACACAGTCATCTGCATATACACATACTCATACAGCACATATACATATACAGTACCTCTACATCTACACATACTCAAACAGCACATACTGTATACACATACCTCTACATATACACATACACATACAGTACATATACATACACCTCTGCATATACACATACACAGTCATCTACATATACACATACTCATAGAGCACATATACATACACCTCTACATATACAAATACTTGTATATATTCATATACACATACATACACATACACATACGCATGTACACATACACATCTAATCTAAATTGTGGAAATCATTCAAAGAGATTTCTTTTTTTTTCCTTATCCAAAAGCTAGAATCCCAGGTAGCATGCACTGCCATTTTGAATAGGCTTTGTACAGTGACATCATTCACGCTAAAATATCTGGTCACATTTCTAGTGACCAGCATTGCTACCACAAACTACATGCCGGTGACTGATTGTCACCAAATGGAGGAATCCACTGTTGGCACCATGAAAAGAAATGTGACAGTAAAAAATAAAAAGAAATTAATTAAATGATATCTATAGTGAACCGAATGATGCTGAAAGCAAAATAATGTCCCAAAAGCACAGACATCCTGACAAATGCAACTGAAGTAAGAGAGTATTCCTCATTTTTAGAAATGGCTGGATTTAGGATTTTGCTAGAATTACTCTACAATAATTGCAAAGATGTTTAGTATCTCACTCCATGACAGTTTACTGTCTTACTCATTGTTATTATACTTTATTGTTCTTTCAGCCATTTAACCTTCAATACACAACCTCTTAATGTTTCTAGTAGGTTTAATAGGCAGCTCCTTTTCCATTTTTATGGCTTTAGGGACATCTATTCAATAGAAAGATAATGAAACTACTCTGTTCATGCCCACTTGCTCTGATGGTGCCTACCTTAAAATAATACTTTTTCATCTTATATATCCATCCTGCAGCTTTGGGATCAAAGGAACCTTTTCAAATGTTGAAGTCAATGGGATCTTTTATGAACATCACTAAAATGGCTCTGGGCATTACAAACACTACTCCAGACATATTCTTATTTGTCTTTGAGCTGCATTGTTAAAAGTATGATCAAATCTCTTTAAGGAGCTAAGTCTTTCAGGGTCCTATAGCAAATCCATGATTAATGGTCCAGAACAACTGATTGCTGGTATGGGCAAAACACCAAACTAGAGATTTAAGTAACAATGTGACAAGGCATACAATCATGTAGATGAAGTTATGTGGTACATAAAGCCAAACATTGTGCAACTGCTCCTAACCTGGAACGTCATGACCTGAAAATGCATGGTGTGTCAGAGACAGCTTTAAGAGTATAGCTGACTAAGAATATGTTCTAATCAGCCACAGCCACTCTGTATTTTTATTTTAATTGTAAACTTCTTAAACTGATGTCACATTACACGAGTTCTAGTCATAGGGCATGTCAGACCTTCCTATTGCTTATGTCAGGGGTCTCCAACTCCAGTCCTGGGGCCTCATGTATAACGCCGTGCATAGAACTCACACTATAACATGGCGTAAGCACAAAAGCGGGAATGTGTGTACGCACAGAAAAATCCAGATGCAGGAATCTGTGCGTACGCAAACTTTCATGTTCTACCACTACATAAATCCTGATCAGCGTGAAAAGTAACGCACGTGCACGCACCTTCTGTCCCGCCCCAACTCCTCCCAGAATTAAGCCTCTTTGAATATGCAAATCGATATAAATAGCCTTCTGAGAAAAGACAATGGCAAAAGCACGGGGGAAAATATAAGAATTTCAGCGAATACCAAGTGGAGGCAAAGGAAAAACGTACTATTTGTTGGTTTAAACAGTGGTATAATCAACAAAAGGAAGTTGATTGAGTGACAAAGTGTCGGAGAAACTCGAAGGCTCAAGTTCACAAAGTCGCACAGTGCCCGAAATAAAAAAGAAATCACATATCAAAGTCGCCGTGAAAAGGCGAGTTGTAGCCCACCGTCTGAGTGTCATATGAAAGCTTATTAGGGTACAGACAAAAAAATAGGCACACAGTGGGAAAAAAGCACGAAATGTCAACTTTAATCTCGAAATTTCCACTTTAATCACGTAGTTTATTTTGCCATTAAAGCAGAACATCATAAACTTCATCTTAAAATCGTTTAATTTACTAGTTTCTCAAATCCCATTGTAACTAAAGTAGGACGTTAAATGCTTTGTTCTGTATTTGATCTTCTATGTGCTCTGTGTGTGAATCACTACCTGCTTCTTAAACGGGCTTTCTCTTTTGCCGACAGGACACAGAATCCATTACATTCGTGATATGACAGCTCTCTGAATAATTAATATACTGAGATGTATACGCAATATCTTTTTCATGATGATAGGAATGAAAGCATGTTATTAAACATGGGAACACGGTGGCGCAGTTCTTGTTCATATCTCACGCAAGAGGCTTGCTGCGCCATGTGCGACCTTCAGTGACATAATTTATCACAGCAGTACTGTCTCTTTCAAACGTACTAATCTCCAATTCCTGTCCTTACTTTTCTTTCTCCAAATACCCAATCGCCACACAATCAGATATGTAATAGATGTGAAGCCATTTGTAAGCTTAGAACGCCGATTCTTCAAAACATTTAAGGAACATTGAAATATCTTCATAGTACATGTTTAATTATTCTATCCGTCTATCTTTCCAGTGTCGTGTCAGCGCAAGAATACAACGCAATGCAGGAACAATCCATGAACTAGCTAGCGCTGCGGCACCGTGTCCTCACATGTTTAATTATTAACAATACAAATTATTTAAATGAAGTTAAAAGTTTTATCTGTATAATATAATCAACATATTTTGCTGCATTTCATCTTAAAAATGAATACCGTCATCATATGTAAATACACGCTTTATAAAGTGGTGCAGGTTGTGCAATATTATAACTGTAGTGCAAGTTTACAGTGAGGTAATTGTACTTATAAGTACAAACAGTTCTACAAGGAGCACTTGATGGACTGATTGAGTGCGTTTAGAGTTCTTGGGATGAAACTTTTTTTAAACCGCAAAGTCAGTACTGGGAAGTCTCTAAAGTGTTTTGCCGTGGCTGAGTCAGCGTCTGCTTCATGCTGTATACCAATAATTCTCTTTCCGATCAGCTGCTGCTGTGATTCCCCACTCAGATACAGTGATATAAATACTCCGAGTGGTGCTGTGAGAGTAATATGGATAAAGATGATCTGCTGTGGCAATCCTTAACGGGAGCAGCTGAAAGAAGAAGAAGATGCAGTGAGAGTTAAAACGCTAAAGCAGTTATGGTATTTGGAATACTATGGCTATTCCCTGGACCATTATATTGCTGCAGGTTAATTACAATCAGATCCATGACACTAATAAACAATATGCAGTTAGTTTCAGTGTATTTATAAAGCCGCGTCAGGAATGTGGAGCTAAGAAAGAAAGGGTGACCACACAGGAACAGTAGCACTGCTTTGACGCTGGGTGCCGCCAGTCTGCAAAACCGAGCGGAGAAATTGCGTACGCCAAGGTATGAGGTACCGTGGAAATGTGCGTGGCTCTACGCCAAGTTTAGGTTTTATACATCGCAATTTGAGCGTGGAACCGTTCGTACGCAACATTTCTGTGTGTACGCACCGTTTATACATGAGGCCCCAGGTCTGTTAACATGACTGAAAATCAGTGGGCAGGTCAAAGTTAATGACTGTGTGTTGACTTTCCAGCTCAGTTTTGCTCACCCAATTATCTGAGAGCCATTTGTGTGTTGCCTACTTGTATGAAGGGTTAGCATGTATGGTGAGTTCAGCCACAGTCTCAGCCCTTTTATTCTTTTTCCAGTATGTTGTGGTGAATAAAAAATAGATATTACACAGACAGGCTTCTCTTCTGTTTGTGAGATCCAAAAGATCCACATTTCTTATTCCTCACCATTGCATTATATGCATTGAACTTCCAGATGAGCATTTTTTTGCTGTCAGCTGTCACGCAAACATAGCCCACCACTATGACTAAAGACAAAATCAAACCTGTCTGATTTTGTCGGAATGAGTCATGGACTAATTGGAGTCATTGATCATGTCATAGTAGACAACTGCCTATAACTCGGTAAGATTATGTAAATGAAGGGTATGAATGATAATCACTGGAAAAATCATCAAATATGACATGGCCTTAACACACACAGACACATCTCTGGGTTGTTGAAGTAATATCTGATTAAAAATTGTCATCAATAAGGTATGACACGAGTCAAGAAAACGGGGTGCAGACAGGGTCGCCTCTTTTAACGAAAGTGCAGGCAAAGGAAAAATAAAGAGGCGTATGATGGTGCTAAATAATAACAAAAATCATAGGCTGCAGTGTTTTCTTAGCAACAAATTAGCTCGGTGGAGTGGTGAGTACTTTTGGGGTGGACTTCAATCCTGCAGTCGGCCCATGTCCAAAATGAGATGCCACCGTCAAGGACTCCCTCAGTTTTATAGCCCTTTGGCAGGAAGAGGCAGAGTTAGTTGCCCTCATTGGGCAGTTTGTCCAGAGCTGTTGATGGAGAAGGAGATGATATGGATAACAATAGCTCCCCCACATGTCCCGGAGTAGTATCTCTTACCTCGGATGAGCCCAGAAGGTAACCCTCTGATGTGCATGTGTGACACCATATAAACACCCAGACAATGTGGAAAACTCTGCACTGTCAGTAACTGGACTGGGAGTCTCTGGATTTGCCTCATACTCCTCCTTTTTTGTTTTTCCCTTGGTCTCCTCTGTTAATATCTGTGGTGTAGCGACACTAATTATGCTGGAGTCTCATGATGGGAGAAGCAAACTAAATAAAACAGGGGCCTGGCCTGTATACTTCAATCTGACACGGTGAATGTTTGTAAAATACAGTCATATGAAAATGTTTGGGAAGCCCTCTCAGCCTGCATAATAATTTACTCTCCTTTCAACAAAAAAGATTACAGTGGTATGTCTTTCATTTCCTAGAAAACATCTGAGTACTGGGGTGTTTTTTGAACAAAGATTTTTAGTGAAGCAGTATTTAGTTGTATGAAATTAAATCAAATGTAAAAAACTGGCTGTGCAAAAATTTGGGTCCCCTTGTCATTTTGCTGATTTGAATGCCTGTCACTGCTCAATGCTGATTACTTGCAACACCAAATTGGTTGGATGAGCTCATTAAGCCTTGAACTTCATAGACAGGTGTGTCCAATCATGAGAAAAGGTATTTCAGGTGGTCAGTTAAAAGTTGTGCTTCCCTTCGACTCTCCTCTGAAGAGTGACAGCATGGGATCCTCAAAGCAACTCTCAAAAGATCTGAAAACAAAGATTGTTGAGTCTCATGGTTTAGGGGAAGACTACAAAAAGCTATCTCAGAGGTTTAAACTGTCAGTTTCAAATATAAGGAATGGAATCAGGAAATGGAAGGCCACAGGCACTGTTGCTGTTAAACCCAGCAGATCTGGCAGGTAAAGAAAAATACAGGAGCGGCATATGCGCAGGATTGTGAGAATGGTTACAGACAACCCAAAGATCACCTCCAAAGACCTGCAAGAACATCTTGCTGCAGATGGTGTATCTGTACATCGTTCTATAATTCAGCACAATTTGCACAAAGAACATCTGTATGGCAGGGTGATGAGAAAGAAGCCCTTTCTGCACTCACGCCACAAACAGAGTCGCTTGTTGTATGCAAATGCTCATTTAGACAAGCCAGATTCATTTTGGAACAAAGTGCTTTCGACTGATGAGACAATAATTGAGTTATTTGGTCAGAGCAAAAAGCGCTTTGCACGGCGGAAGAAGAACACCGCATTCCAAGAAAAACACCTGCTACCTTCTGTCAAATTTGGTAGAGGTTCCATCATGCTGTGGGGCTGTGTGGCTAGTTCAGGGACTGGGGCCCTTGTTAAAGTCGAGGGTCAAATGAATTCAACCCAATATTGATCAACAAATTCTTCAGGATAATGTTCAAGCATCAGTCACAAAGTTGAAGTTACACAGGGGTTCCAACAAGACAATGACCCAAAACACAGTTTGAAATCTACAAAGTCATTCATGCAGAAGGAGAAGTACAATGTTCTGGAATGGCCGTCACAGTCCCCTGACTTGAATATCATCAAAAATCTATGAGATGATTTGAAGCAGGCTGTCCATGCTCGGCAGCCATCAAATTGAACTGAACTGGAGAGATTTTGTATGGAAGAATGGACAACAATACCTCCATCCAGAATCCAGACACTCATCAAAGGCTATAGGAGGCGTCTAGAGGCTGTTATATTTGCAAAAGGAGGCTCAACTAAGTATCGATGTCATATCTCTGTTGGGGTGCCCAAATTTATGCACCTGACTAATTTTGTTATGATGTATATTGCATACTTTCTGTTAATCCAATAAACTTAATGTCACTGTTGAAATACTACTGTTTCCATAAGGCATGTTAAAAGGAAGTTGCTACTTTGAAAGCTCAGCCAATGATAAACAAAAATCCAAAGAATTAAGAGGGGTTCCCAAACGTTTTCATAAGACTGTATATAGTCAAGCTTTGATCCCGTGTTTACTGCTCGGCCTTGTTGACTTTGTGTCAATTTTGCCTTCTTACCTGTGCTCTTGACATTCTTGACTTTAATGACTGGCTCTCTGGCTTTTTTGAAAATTCTTTTTTATTTTGGCCTCCACTCAGACTTGGATTTGTGCTGCCAGACCTACAGCACAGATTTCATCCTTAGAGTCTGTGATAGGCCAGTGAACCTGACAGATGGGGGCAGTAGAGGATGTGATGTGAGTAGTTTAAATTTGATCGACTGGTTAAGTGAGTCGTCTTTCCAGTTTAATCTACCTTAAAAATAAATGCTGAAGTATTTTCAGATGTCAAAAGTGCAATATAACACAAACATTTTTACTTGTTATGGCCTGATTTGGAATACTGTTATACAGAAATATAGCTTTTGAGCTCTTTTGGTAATGCTGGAAATCACTATCAAAGCTATTGATCATCTTCTAAACTCGGATCAATCAACAGAATGCCGCCTGAAAACTTCTAGCTAAACTTGTGAGGCTGTTGCAGCATTTTTAAACACAAAACAAGCAATATTAGATATAATATAATACACCCCTGCAAAGGCGCAACGGTGGTGCAGTGGTAGCGCTGCTGCCTCGCAGTAAAAAGACCTGGGTTCGCTTCCTGGATCTTCCCTGCATGGAGTTTGATCGAGGCTCTGTGCAGCTAACTAGAAGCAGATGATCCAACAGTCACCAAGACTCATAGAATTGGAACCTCTAGGACAACGCCTAAAAAACATTAAGGAACGGATTAAGTACATTAAGGTATAATGCCCAGAGGGGGATGAGTGGCTCTTTGACCCAAGGAACCCCTGCAGATTTTGTTTTTAACTCCAGAATCTCTACTCTTGAGTTTTTTTTTTTTCCTTTCTTCCCAAGGTCTGACAATAGCAACAGACTTCTCATTAGGGATTTAAAAACAAATCTATACATAAGGACTCTTCCTTTTCTGTTAATTATATATGTGTGTTAAGCAAGTGTGTATTGATTTATTTTTGTGTTATTTATTCATTATTATTCTTATCTAATTTTAATTGTTTTTTCTTTTCTTGTAGCTATTTCTTTGACATCTTGTAAAGCATTTTAAGCTACAGTATGTCCAGGGTATGAAAATGTGCTATAGATAGATAGATAGATAGATAGATAGATAGATAGATAGATAGATAGATAGATAGATAGATAGATAGATAGATAGATAGATAGATAGAAATTACTATAACAATAATAATGGATTTGAGATTAATGCTTTTGTAAAAGTACAAATAAAATATGATGGGTTTTACTATAAACACCTGACTAAATTCTAGCCTTCAGACATTCCATTGTTAAATGCTGTTTGAATGCAGTATGAATTACCTTTCCACTTCTTCTTATGTAAAATGGTCATTTGCCTCAATTCTTGCATCAGATGCCCTGATTTCTTTTGCACAAGGATTATGGTCCATCCGTATCCGATGATCAAGGCTAATGAACCTGGAATACAAAGAAAACACATGGAGACTGTTGGTGTAATTGTAAGATTCACATAACCTAAAAACAGGGTAAAGGAAAAGTGGGACTCCCAAAGGTTTATCAGTGAAAAACGTATTTAAATCTTCCTATACTACTAAATTATTTAGAAGCAGAAGACCTCACAAAATAATGATGACATCTAAAAAGCGACACATGGAGTGAAAAACACGAATTTAGTAAAATATTATACTCCACGATGAAGCAACTGAAGCAAACCTGAGCAGTGCCTCATAACACAGATAGGCCCCCTGTGTAGATATAGATATATATTGTGACCCCCGTGCGAATGGGAGGCAACTGAAGAGCTCAAAAAGGGATAATTCCATGCAGGGCCAGGGGGTGGTGGAGTGCACTGATCTTTCCTCTTTTTCTTCTCCAGACCAACCACAGGAAATTTCACCTGAACTCGATGACATCACTTCCAGTTCTGGGCCCGATGACGTCCCTTCTGGTTTGGCCCAAGAGACATCACTTCCGGTTTCTGCCAGAATAAGGTCATTTCCCCTGCCCGACTTTAAAACCGCCATGTTTCTCTGTTTGAACTGTTCTGTTTTGGATTGATGTCTGTCAAGACCTTTTCATTTGTTGAACCAAACCCTAATCTTTGGCAATCTATTTCAAGCATATGGGTGGCTGACCCCAAACCTTTTCCTGTGTTGCGTGAATCCTTTGACAATATATATATATATATTGTCACACACATATATATCATTTTTAGCAGAAGATGGGTACAATTAAAGAAATGGTAACCCCATTTATTGAAAGAGTTCCCAAATCGAAGCACCAAGGATATGTCTCAAGATTATGGTTCCTATATAGATGATCTCTCCTTCTTAGAAGCAGAAAATAAACTGAATATTGACTTCCAGGTGTTTGTCTTGAGAGGAAGGGGCAGGGCTTCTGGAGGTGTAGCAGAAGTGACATCTTGGTTCATCTGCATTGTAATCCTTTAACTGTGATTCAGTCTCATCCTTCTCCAGTTTTCCTATCTGACCAGAGCCAGTGAAGTACTCCCATGGTGAACTGACAGCACCTTTAATCAATCAAAAAGCTATGAAAACATGTTGCAATATGATTTTTATTGTTAATTTATTATTGCTAATGTCAAATTTAATATGACATTAGAGTGTTATTAAATTGAATGTCATTAATATGACATTTATAGACTGTTAATAGTTGGATTATGATAGATACCTACTGTAAACTCTAGCATGACCATTATTAAATAAGCACTTTACTTCCGCTCCCAGATCTTGACATCAGACTGAGTGCTCATTATTGTTCAGCATGAAGCATTCATTTGTAATAGTTAGTTATATTAGATAATTATCTTGATCCTTGCTGCTATTTTTATTTTTAGAATATAGTGGGAACTCTGATGTTGCAGGGAAGTGTGACTAATACAGCAGGGCTCTGCAGACAGAAGGACAGAGGCAAGGGAATGCCACCACAAACTCAAAGAAATTATTACAGGACCACTGAAATTGGTGTCTAATAGTTGGCAGCCAGAGTGCGCCTATTCAATATGGGGATGGTTCATCCTGCAGAGAGTGACAATTAGGCTACTTCAAGGTTCCCTGGGCCTTTAAATAGATGTTGGGGTGCAAGGGTGGGAACAGTAGGAGGCAAAGGCTGGCTCAGAATTTCTTGAAATTGGTGTGTCTGTTCATTTTTAATTAATATTAAACTTCCTAGAAAATAAAATTACATGTAAAAAACATCTGTGTACATAATTTTTCAAGAGGAAGGAAGAAGCCTGTGTTTTGTGGGGTAACAGGAAAACGAACATTCAAAATGGGACGGCCACCTAGTTAAAGATTAAGTGGTTTAAGGCACTTTGACATTGTTGAAAAGGACATGCATTTTGAGAACACTAGGGGGTAGTCTGGAGTCATTCCTGAACTCAGATAAAATGCCAAGGAGATCAAAGAAGTACAAAAGGGTATTTTATTAAAACAATTCAAACAGTAAGGAGAAATAATAATAATAAAAAAATGAAGTACCCAATAAACAAAACAAAACAATAAACCTCAATTTCTGCTGGGCTTGAATAATAATAGCCTGTTTAAGGGAAGGGTAGCCTAAACGTTTTCCTTTAAGGTCCCTCTTCATTCTTGGAAATAAGAAAAAATCACAGGGTGCAAGGTCCGGGGAGCAGAGCAGAGGGGGAGCCATTGTCATCCCGTTTATTCGTGAGAAACTGACGCACACTCAATGCTGTGTGGGCGGGAGAGTTATCATGATGCAGCAGCCACTCGCCTGATCACCATAATTCGGGGTGTTTTCTCCGCACTGCATCACACAATCCTTGAGCACTTCAAGGATGCCACTTGGCCAAAGGATGCAGAGGGCAGTCTAGTACACCCACATAGTGGCAAATGAAAGAACTAACACCACTCCAGCATCTCATTATTTTTGGGTTCCCCCTCATATGTCACTATATCCCATAAGGAGTGTTAGTTCAATTTATGAACTAGGATCAGTGCTGGGAAATGCACTGTGGAATGATTGTTCTGCTTATAGTGCCACCTTAAATCCACAACTGCAATAAAAAAACAACAACAAAAACCAATCAAATCATAAATAATTTTATACGTAACTTGTATTAAACATTGTTCAATTTATAGTCCACACTAGGCTCTTGATTAACATCAGCATGAGTGTTGCTGTAGTGGTATGGACTCTCTCTCTGTTGTTAGCTGAGACATTCTTGATTCTCTGGTTGTTGTCTTGTTCAGGTGCTTTTGGAGCTTACAGAGAAGTCTGAAATGTGTAAGACTATAAGGGGCCACAGTTCAAATGTGCCAGGTTTGAGAAGGTAAGCAGTTATGGAACTCCAGAATATCTTCGATTCAGCAGTGGTGGGTTCTCAAGTGCCAGGTTAAGGTAACACTTTTTTGCAACTAAACATTAAGATATTACAATAAACTAATCAGTGTCTAATTATGAATTTACCCCTCACTTTCGAAAGATATAATAATAGATTACCTTAAAACTTCTTTGTTTAAATCTATTTTACTTTACTTTTATTCCATTTCTTTGTGCTTTTTGAATATTAATTGTATTTGTTTATTTTTTCACTCTTCTTATTCACTGTGATGATGACGATGCTATTCTGTCTAACCTTGTGCTTGGTATTCGTGGATTCTTTGCAATGTGTCACCACACACGTGTCAACTGATTATGTGTCTGATACCATTTCATTAAAGAATGAAGGATGACAATACATACCATTTGTTCTTTAAAAAATAAAGTCTCTCAAGCAAAGGAGTTCAAAAAATGAGTTATTGAGAATTTCCAGTTACCAACTTAGCACACTTGGCCACTAATTTCTGATTCTCCCTTTTAAGGGAACTTTGTCTGACTAATCAACCTCAGCTTTTCTTGAGGTTATGGTTCATATTTTTTATGTTAAAATTTCACTTAGAAAAAAGGCAAAAATATTAGTAGTAATTCACTCATTTTGGGGAAATTTCTTTATTAATGGTCACATTGCATCCTGGACGTTTGTTTCTCCAAATTTTGTCTTAACAAAATCCAACAACTAACAACAGCCCAGGAATCTTTTGGTCAGTTACGTTGAAATCTGCTGTCTATGAAATTAATTTCAAACATATTGTTAAACATTTTTTATGTACACTACTAGTCCATCTCATTACATTCTATAAGAGTAAATCAAAAAAGTAAATTTAAAAATTACACGGTAACCATTATAGTTATAAAGTACCGCAATGCAACACATTCACAATGGCTTATTGGTAGTGTAAGAGCCAATCTTAGACTAATTAGTCTAGCCGAAGCCGAGGTCAGATGAATGTGGATGCTCTGCTGTGGGTTTACATTACTGTTTGTACAATTTGCCATAATGAGTTTTCTTTGGGCATAGGGATTGAAACCTGCTGAAATTCACCAATGGATGTTGGCTTGTGCAGGTCAGTAAGCTGTTTAGGTACCCATCTTGGACAAGTCATCATGCAGTAGGGCACATGCAGATCCATAGCTGACATCCAGATGTGCAGCAACAGCAAACAACATAATCCATTGGACTTCTCTGATGAATGCATTCACCATGTTGATGTGGGCTTATGTGTGTGATGTTGATGGTTGGCCAGCTCAAGCTTCATCAGTTACACTTGTTCCTCCCACTCTAAATCTTTTTATCCATTTTAGATTTAAGTTTCGTTGAGCCACGCTGTTTACCGTTTCGTACTGAGCCATCGTCCTTTGGTGAATTTCAGTTTCTTTGTTCATTTGATCTAAAAAAACTGAGACTAATTGGCAGACCACTGCATTGCGCATATTCAAATGACCTGTAATCAATCACAAACGTGTTGTATTGTGTCAGCTTCTATCGATTAAATTCCGTTGTGGCTGCCATATAATTTTCTAATTGCCTTTACTTTTTGATTTGCCCTCGTATTATCAATGCTGTTTTTTGCTCCTAAGAATAACCTATGAATACTTTGAAATGATTTCTGTTTTTTCTGTCCAGTCCCTCCTAATCCACAAGAAAATATTATATACCGTTAACTTGTAGTTATTCAAGAGATCATGCTTTTTGGGATTCCCCTATTCCTAGTCCTATAGCCTCAAAAAAACACCTATTTTTAGTCTATTCTTGCACCATATTTTTTGAAGGAAATTAAAAAAAAATAGTCAAAAAAAAATAGCGACCCCCATATTAAAATGGAAACAGCTATAGAAGAAGAAAAAGATGATAATGAGTAAACCAATGGGTGTTTTCAGCAAAAATTATCATAAGGACCTTGTGCACGCCACAGTAATTTGAGCTCAGGGATTCACACCTCCAGTGGGATATGAGGAGTCAAATTTATTCCATCTCTCTATTATAAAAAGAAATCCTGTCCCCTGTCCTGATAGTCTACGATACGTGATTTTTCTCAGAAGATAATTTAAAGACCCGCGAGATGAAAGAGACCTCACGGGAACATAGAACGAGAGTCTTGCAAGACACACCCTACTTACAAGCAATATCAAAAAAAAAAAACCAAATCAGTAGTGTAAAGGCAGTCATGCAGCACGCACAGCTCCAGGGCTCAGTGCATACAGAGTGTATAAGGTCAATACGGTAGAAATGAAATGAATCGACGATTAAACGAAGAAGAAAGAAAAGCGCTGAGAAAAGAGACTCAAATGCGTTGGACAGAAAAAAGAGCAAAAAAGAATAATCGAAGTGCATTATGAAACCAGGGAAATTAGAAAGGCTCAAAAAAAAAAACGTTGGTGCTATACACATGTGGAGAAAGTTAAAGGATATGAAAGTAGGAAAATTAGAAAATATAAAAAAGTAAAGATTGCAGTAGCGCAAACAAACAAACAGCCTCATTTAACTATGCACCAGTCTAACTTTGGTTTTGCACAATAATTAGGCCTACTACACTAATGAAACGTCGACAATTAAACGAAGAAGAAAGAAAAGCGCTGAGAAAAGAGACTCAAATGCATTGGACAGAAAAATGAGCAAAAAGAGAATAATCGAGGTGCAAATTCAGAAAATAAGGAAAGTAATTATCAGCCCAGAACAAGAGGAATTGAAAAAAAAGCATGTCCAATCCGGCTCTTAAATAAATGACAGTGAGTAAAATGACAAAGTAGAACTTCATAAAGATGTTTATAAACGTTGGCGCTAAACACATGCAGAGCAGGTTAGAGACTATGAAACCAGTGAAATTAGAAAGGCACTAAAAAAAAAAAAACAAACATTGGCGCTATACACATGTGGAGAAAGTTAAAGGATATGAAAGTAGGAAAATTAGAAAATATAAAAAAGTAAAGATCGCAGTAGCGCAAACAAACAAACTGCCTCGTTTAACTATGCACCAGTCTAACTTTGGTTTTGCACAATAATTACTACACTACTGCACCTTAACACTTAATTCTACTTTATTCACATAATTTTACTTATTTATTATGTTCTACTATACTGTTATCTTTCGATGTATGACTTTTTGTTAATCTAACTGATATTCTTCTAACTGTGCACAGTTTTTGATAAGCGGGTCGATCAGGATGCATTTCACTGCATGTTGTCCTGTATAACTATGCATGTGACAAATAAAGAATCTTGAGAATTTCAAAAACAGAGTTTACCGCACATGCATTTATTGGTTACTTTGTTCATGTATATATATTTATCTGTCTGCTTATTTAAAAACCTAAATTTACCACAGGAGTCAAAAACGTTCTGTCTATCCCTTGTACAAAAACCTAGACAAAAGCTGGGGTATCACCTTGGTAACACCATGTACTTTTGGAACTGTGACAGGAAAATAGCAGGACTTTACAGACAGGAGTCCAATGCAGAACTCTACTTACTTTGTTACTTTGTAAAAAAAAATTATTAAATGCTGATGATGTAGATCGTTTTGTCTATGCTGAAATTCCAAACAGAGAAACCTATCCTGACCTCATTAAAAAGATTCAGCATATTGGGACTCGCAAGATTACAAATATTGTTTTTAGAGAAGTTCTGAAATAAAAGTGAAACTAATGAAATAGCGACAATTCAAAGAAAAAACAATCTTAAAAATGTGTATCCGGAAAACCAAATACGGGGGTTGGGCGAGAGAAGCGAGCAGGGGGGCGAAGCTCCCTAGTTTCACAAAACTTCAAGAAAATGGAGATCAGTAATATAGACATGTGGAGTGTCCTTTTATACCATTTCGAGGTTGCTAATCATGAATATGATCATATTTTTTATATTTGATTCTTTATTGGTGTTCCTATCCCTTGTCACACACGTGCGATTAGGAGACAGTCAAAAAGCCTAAAGGTGAGTGAAACATCGCGAGACAAGGGGTTGTCACGTGGTACTTACCTGAATCTCTTAATCTCCCAACAGGAAAACCGAAGAAAAATAAGTCCTTCCATTTCCAGGTTCCCAAAATGGCCTCCAAGACGTCACTTCCAGCACCAGCCATGACATCACTTCCGGCCATTATGGATGACTTCACTTCTGGTTCCGTTCAAAATGACGTCACTTCCGGCTCCTGAATTTAACGTCATTTCCTGCCAACCACTTCCTGTTTTCATTTCATTACTGTATATAAACGACATTTTGTTTCATGTACTTTGTCAATTGTTACCATTACAGTACTTTTGATCATTTCATCTGTTTTTTCTGCTTTATTTTTGTCCGTGGGACAATATATGGGGATGGTCCCCAAAGCTTCGTTTTTGTGGAGCTTCTTTTTCTTATACTTCCACAATTGGCATAGCCAGCAGGATAATTTTGTTCGAAGATGACTGAAGAACAGTATCTTAACACTGTACTTTCCACCATCATGGCTGAACTGCGTACATTAAAGGTGCAGATGGGCGAAACTCGGACCCAGTTGCAAAATCCGAGGCTTGCGCTGCAGCCGCGGTACGGATGGAGGCCACTCGGTCATTACCTAATCAATTAATGTACTTGACTGAAGAAGATGATATAGAGTCTTATTTTTTGGTATTTGAGCAAACTGCTAAGCAGAATGCATGGCCGAGATTCGGAATGGGCATACCTACTGGCCCCCTACCTGAAGGGGATAGCGCAGAGAGCTTATTACGATTTAACTGAGGAGCAGGCCACAGACTATGACGTTTTGAAAACAGAGGTGTTCAAACACTACGGCATCTCTCTGGAACAGTAAGCGAGAGAATGGAGGGAGTGGCAGTTTGATCCCGAACGACCTTTAAGAACACAGGCGTTCGAGGCGTGGAGTAAAGTGTGTCGTTGGCTAAGGCCTGATATTAACAACTCCCACAAGATGGCTGAGCTATTAGCGTGTGAGACCTTTGTTCATGCCCTCCCTGATAACATTGCCCAGCATATCCGGAAACAAAATATGGACACCTTGATCAAGGTTGCTGAATGTCTCTGGATGTCTTGCAAATCAGGGTAATCGGAACGGTCCTCTCGCCGTACCCAACAGGCACGTGGGGCAGCCCCTGAGCCCTATCGACGAGCTCCCAAGCCTGCCGTCCGTCTTAGGGACAAACATTTTGGCCTTCCCCACTGTTTCAAGTGTGGGGAGGTTGGTCATCTGTCTCCAACCTGCACCAATGAAGCTATAGATTGCTCGCTGGTTAAGAGATTCGGGTAAGTACCACGTGACAACATCTAGTCTTGCGATGTTTGACTCACCTTAAGGCTTTTTGACTGCCTCCTAATCACACGTGTGTGACACCCTCTAAGAGCAACTCCAAAAAGGTTAAAAATGACAAATTTCAAACATAAGCTTTCATTTTACCATTCTAGTCTATTAAGGTGAGTGATTCCGAATATGGTGTTATTTTTGAGTTTTGATTCTTTACTAGGGATCTAGCCCTCTATGGACATCTATCAGAGGGTGAAACATCAGAAATTTCTATGGAGCACTTTAAAAAACTGCAAAAAAAACCCCAGCTTTCTTAGAGATTCATTTTAGTGTAAACCTGATAATGATCATTTTTCACTTTCACTATCACTTTTTCTGTTGTTCTTTTTCTGCTTTTCTGCACCACCACCACCTGATCAAAGCACCATGCCATCCCTACATTGATGGATTGAAGGCCAGAGGTCCACATGACCATCATCATCTAATTCTTCCACATGAAGCCTGAAAACCATGAGGACTGATTGAGATCAATTATGTTGTGTAGAAAGTCTAGAGGCGGTTGGGTGGCTGCAGATTTTATTTTTTTCTCCAGCCCTCTGGAGTTTTTTTGTTTTGTTTTTCTGTCCTCCTGTCCATTGGACCTTACTTTATTCTTTTTTACTTAGCATTCCATCCATCCATTTTCCAACCTGCTGAATCCGAACACAGGGTCATGAGGGTCTGCTGGAGCCAATCCCAGCCAACACAGGGCACAAGGCAGGAACCAATCCCGGGCAGGGTGCCAACCCACCACAGGACACACACAAACACACCCACACACCAAGGCCAATTTAGAATTGCCAATCCAACTGACCTGCATGTGTTTGGACTGTGGGAGGAAACCGGAGCGCCCGAAGGAAACCCATGCAATCACGGGGAGAACATGCAAACTCCACGCAGGGAGGACCCGGGAAGCGAACCCAGGTCCCCAGGTCTCCCAACTGCGAGGCAGCAGCGCTACCCACTGTGCCACCGTGCCGCCCTTACTTAGTATTGCCTAATCTTATTTTTTATATTTTTCTTCCTTCATCTTCTTAATGACCTCTTGGGCACAGCCATCAGCAGTGTGTCTGTTTGCGGAGAGAGTGTTGACCTTGTCGAGAGGTTTACTTACCTTGGCAGTGACATTCATGTCTCTGGTGACTATTCCTATGAAGTCAGTAGACGGATTGGGGAGAGCATGGGGGGGTCATGAGGTCGCTGGAAAGGGGTGTGTGGAGCTCCCGATATCTATGCACAAGGACGACGTTCCAAGTCTTTAGAGTCCTGGTGCTTCCTGTCTTGCTATATGGTTGCGAGACATGGATGCTATCCAGTGACCTGAGATGAAGACTGGACTCCTTCGGCACTGTGTTTCTCCAGAGAATCCTTGAGTACCGTTGGTTTGACTTTGTGTTGCTCATGGAGTCCCGAATGAGGCACATTACTTGCATTGCGAGGGAGCATTAGTTACGGCACTACGGCCATGTGGCGTGTTTCCCCGAGGGTGATCCGGCTCATAAGATCCTCATTGTTGGGGACCCGAGTGGCTGGAATAGGCCAAGGGGTCGCCCACATAACACCTGGCTGTGGCAGATAGAGGGTCATTTCTGGAGGGCGGGACTGGACCGCGTGTCTGCCTGGAGGGTTGCAAACCGGGATCCCGAGTTGTTTCATCGTGTAGTGGGTGTGACAACGCACTGTACCAGTGCATGCTCCCCAACTTGACTTGACTTGACTTGTAAAGCACTTTGAGCTACATCATTTGTATGAAAATGTGCTATAGAAATAAATGTTGTTGTTTAAACATTTAGATAGAAGAACACATTTTAATATTTCACATATCTGATTCACTTATTCCTGTTTATTATGCACTTCTACCTCATTAAGTAAATCATTATATTTGTTATGAACACCCTGAATTCAGACTCTTGCTACAAAAATACGTACAGTATCAAAGAAAATTGTGATAATACACTCTTCGGTGAAGTGACTAGAAATTTCTAAAATGATTCAATTTCAAACCAGCTCACCAAATTTCCAACATGTATCTATATTATTAATTGTTTTTTATTTCTCTGCTGTTGTTCATTGACGGATCTCACGCTCTTCTAAACTAACATACTAGTCACAGTCAGTGAAAGCTTCAGAACAGCCCGGCTGTAGCTTTGTTAAAATTGCAAGTGTACTCAGTAAGGACTGTTTTAGAAAGCATTTAGAACACAGTGTCATTAAATAGTTGACAACTATAGACATCTTGAAGCAAAAACAGAGCAAAATATGGGTGGGCGCCAAGTGTCAGTAATATTCTTTGCAGCTAAAAGCTGGGGAGCAGTTTCCATCTGTTTGGAATAAAATCATTCATCCATACTGTTCAAATCCCAGTTTATTGACTTGATTTTAAGCATTTGCTCTTTCTGTCAACTGGGAAAAAGTAATCTGCTGTAAAACCTAAAACAATGTGAAAGTCATGCCCATAGAAAAAGAGAAGACTATCAAAGCTGATGGATTCTTCATTCATCATTAATTTGTTTAAAATACCACAGATGTCCTTAGAATGAGAAGATGTGCAGTTTCTTTTAATGCAAATCTTGTAAATATATACTGTTTTTAATGTTGTCATTTAGAAAATGATTCTAGTGAAACTGATTTAGCATTTCCCAGATGGTGGGTTCATAATTTGCTATATGTGAATGAACAAGGCAGAGTGTTAATTAAGGCCAGCATTTTTGTTTTCTTTGACAACATTAGCTGCATGATGCACTTTGATCTTAACAGATTGAACGTAGTACACAGAAAAAGAAATTAAACACTGTTGCTGAACAGAATAAATAATTTTATTTAAAACCAAGGGAGACTGGTTTACTGTTATTGCATTTATGGCCTACACTCATTCAAAATCTCTTGTTTCAAAATGTAAAGCTGCAATTCAATAGTTGCACACAGAATGAAAACACATACCACCCTGTGACGCTGCTGATTTATTTACCAGGCCACAAGTGAGACATTCACTGTTTACATGGACACTGTAAAATGTTTTTTGAATGTATGAGAGGGCACCCAAAAATTCTCTGAATAGGTCATTAGCATGGGAGAATGTCACTCTATTATGGCACATAGGGGGCTCTCAGGAGAGCGAATGTGTCTCTCAAATACGGCTTTTGTGTTTGCCTAACTTAACACAAATACATTCTCACACGAAGGGCCAGAGTTACAGTGGCCTCAACTTACAGAAAACTGCAGATACAAATAAGCACCTCTCAGACTATCTCCGACTGTCTCCATCAAGGCTGTGTGCTTTCCCCCTACTTTATTCCTTGTACACCAATGACTGTAGGTCCACTGATCCTTCGGTTAAAATCATTAAATTCACTGATGACACCACCATTATTGGTCTAATTACTAATTGCAATGAAACACCTTATAGAAAAGAGGTGTCCTGTCTTGTGTCTTGGTGTGCTTCCAACAATCCAGTGCTCAATACCACCCAAATGGTAATTGTCTTTCACAAACAGCAGTTACCACCTCTCCCACTAGAAATTAAGTCTGCGGTAAATATGGTGGAATCCTTCAAATTTTTGGACACAACTATCACAAACACTCTCAGCTGGGACATTCACACCGCTTCCATCACTAAGAAGGCAGAGCAGTGATTATTCTTCCTACAGCAACTAAAAGAATTAAATATTTCCCAGTCAATCCTAGTTCAATTTTACAAAACTATAATTGAAAGTGTAATCACATTTTCCATTGTCTGGTTTGGTTCAGCAGCGGCACAATCCAAAAATAAATTATAGTGTGTTGTGAGGTCTGCTGAGGAAATAATTGTCTGTGCTCTTCCATCTGTGTTACTACATCTCGTGTTACTAATCATGTTAAAAGGATCACCATGGACTCATCTCACTCAGTTCATCACTTATTCCAAAAACTCCCCTCTGGTAAACGCTTCAGGTCAATTAAAGTTGAAACTAACAGACACCTCAATAGTTTCTTTCCCAGAGTCAAAGCCCTCTCAAACCAGTAAGTTAGCCTGACTTCTTTGAATATTTACGTTTTCTGTCATATTCTGTATGAAAGGTGTGAGTGTGTTCAGTGCATGTACATCTATGTGTGTGCATGTGCATACACACTACACACTCACATCTTCACTTACACATCATCGTTTGCACATCTACTTTATAATTGTACTATTCTGCAACTTTGTAGCACTAGGGCAGGGGTAGGCAACGTCAGTCCTGGTGAGCCGCAGTGGCTACAGGTTTTCATTCCAACCCAATTGCTTAATTAGAAACCAATCATTACCAATCTCAGACCTTATTTCATTTTATGGCTTGTTAGTCTGTGCAATGTAAGGCTCTTATATCGTAGATTTTTTTCCTTTCCAAGGATATCATCCAAATGATTTGAAGCCTAAAACAGATCATGTTCAGTCTGTCACATTTTTCTATTAAGTGTTTTATTAAATCAAACCGTGCATGATGAACACACACAGATGTAATTGGAAAAAAGCTAGCTGGAGAACTGCTGGCTGCTTTGTCTTTTACATCTTATTGCTAATAAGGAGCAATTAAAACACTGAATGCAGCAGTTTAAGATTGAAATAAGCAATTAAGGTTGGAGAACCTTAACAAGCGAGACCACTAAAATGAAGCATTAAAATGTCACTTAAGCAATATGTGCTTCATCAGCAATAATTGAGTTCTTGTTAAAGAACCGGGTTGGAACAAAAACCTGCACATACTGCGGCTCACCAGGACCGACGTTGCCTACCCCTGCACTAGGGTGTTGTACCGTGTTAGCCATTATGGATGTAGTGAGAAGTCAAGCAAAATGACACCTTTTATTGGCTCACTAGAATATGCAAGCTTTGGAAGAAGGGCCCTGATTTGCCTTGAAAGCTTGCATATTGTAATTTGTCTAGTTAGCCAATAAAAGGTGTCATTTTGCTTAACTTCTCACAATTTTGTATGACGTTTTCCTTTTTAACTTATTCTATTTATGTTATTTGTATGTGATGTTGTGTTCTGCTATACAGTAATCAGCTCCAAATCTACCAAGTCAAATTCCCATACAATAAGTACTAGCAAATAAAAGTGATTCTGAAAACCCAACAATTTTACTTTTCAACTGAATTGCAGTTTATTTTATACTAGTGACTTCCATTTGTTACTTATGAACAAAGCAAACTAGCTTTGACACAGATGAATAGACAGCAAAAATCACCAGCACTGCGATGCAGGACAGTAGGCCCTACAGCATGTTTCAAAGATTTGTTATACATCCATCCATCCATTATCCAACCCGCCGAATCCGGGAGCCAATCCCAGCCAACACAGGGCACAAGGCAAGAACCAATCCTAGGCAGGGTGCCAACCCACCGCAGGATTTGTTATACACATTTTACATTTGTCAGTTGATGGTAGATTTCTCTGACATTACTATGGCTCCAAAATGTGCGTGCAGTGTATTTTTTGGTAGAATCACACTATGGTCTCTCGCAGTCTGGACATTTGCACTGTGGAAGCTGTCGATGGGCAGCCTTGATCCTGTGGTGTTTGGATCACAAAGGCCTCAGAAGCAGCTCCTCTTTAAACCAGTAATCGGAGTTATTCTACTAGTTCCTCTACAAGGGATTTTGTAATCAGATGTTTCAAGTTAGCTGGCTGCCAGTAATTACCACAGTGCAAATATCTGAACTGGGATGGACCATGGCGTTATTTCATGACAATTCAGTTGGCATAGTCGGCAGGATTTGCAGTGTGGACTGGTGAAATGTAGTGGCGATGCTACTTAAAAGATGGAGGCTGAGTGACAAAGAGGTCAACGGACATCACCAGGAAGTGCTCCGTTTCCAGTGCTTAGAGGATGTCCATACATGCATGAGTGTAGGAGAAACTACTATTGTTCATTGCATAAAAAAAGGAAGCTGCTTCTGAAGGCCATTATAATATTGCCAGCAGTTATCACAATACAAATGTCCAAACTGGAATTGATTGCGGTGTGATTTTATGACAGAACACAGGAGAAGTAAAGGTTGTGGCGGTGATTAATAAAAGGAAAGTGATAACATTGGAAAAAGTATTGCTTCCCTGTAATTTTATTAATGTGGTCAAAATTGCTTAAATAATTAATAAGGTCCATGGTGGTGAAGTGAGTGGTAAGTTCAAAAGACAAAATTTTTGGTTTAGTTGTCAAACTACATCTTTGTCCTCATCTATTGTAATAAGTTGTGGATAATGATTGAAAGAATGAGATTTCAAGTACAAGTAGCAGAAATTAGTTCTCTTTGCAGGACCACGGGATGACAGTCTGTGATAGGTAGAGAAGCTCAGCAATTTTGGAGAATCTCAGAGTAGGGTTGCTGCTTCTATGGATTGAGGGGAACCAGTTAAGGTGGTTTGGGTATGTTGCAAGAATAACCCATGCAGCTCCTCATATAACTGCTCTGGGCACATCCTAATAGACAGAGACCCTGTGGCAGGTCTAGAAAATGCTGGAGGGATTATATCTCTTGGCTGGCATGGGAATACCTGGGAATTCCCCAGTGTCGCACAAGCGCTGAGGTGAGTGAAACATCATGAGATGAAGGGTTGATTTATGGTACTAAAGCCTCTCTCTCTTTTTCATCGGACCAAAAGAAGAAATATAATCCCATGTACTCACCACATAAACTTCCAGATTCCCAAGGTGGCTGTCCAACGTCACTTCCACATCTGACTGCAGATGATAACGGCACTTCCAGCTCCTGAAGATGACGCCACTTCTGTCACATCAACGATGACATCAATTCAGTTCTCCCAATGATGACGTCACTTCCGTCCACCCATTTTGACATCATCTCCTGCCACATCATTTCCGTCAGCCATATTTCTTCTCTATATAAACGCCATGTCACTATCTCCATTTCTCAATTGCTTTTTTGAGGTTTTGATCGTTTTTTCAAATATTTCTTTGCTTTGTCCACTGGACATTATATGGGGACATTCCCCAACTCTCTGTGCGTTGTGAAAAATCTTTTATTTCACGACACCAGGAAGAGCTGGAATCTGCAGCTGGGGACCAAAAAAGCCTGGTCTGATTTGCTCGGCCTGCTGCCACTATGAACCTCACCAGGAAAAGTGGCTTTAAAAAACGAGATGATGACATGAGGTAAGATGCATTTTTGATGAGTTTCTATTATCAGACATTTTCAGTGCAAATTACAATAACCACAGGACAAGAACTTATCTACAGTATACACCAAGATCTACCTATGTTTGTTTAATCCAGTTCAGGTTAGTAGGGCACTGGTGTATATTCTGTAGCACTGGGTGCAAGGTAGGAACTAGTTGTTGATGTGGCACCAATCTGTTTTACAGCTACCTTACTCACACATCAATAGTCATACAGAACATATTCAAAACTATCATTTATCCAAACATGCATGTCTTCAGGATACAGAAGGAAGATCGGGGTATTCATAGGAAAATATATGTAGAAACAGGGAGATGGTTACTTTATGATATCATATAATAGTTTATATAATAGCTTTTTTCTATACGCTTAATCACATTTTAAGTTTGTCCCCTCGGGTACATAGCATAAACTAACCCCAGATGGAGTGCAAGTCTATTACTAAGTAAACGTCTGTACAATAATGAGGCTAAATCACACATCTTTCAGTTGAAGGAGGAAACCAGAGTATCAGGAGAAAATTCCAGGCAGACTTTGTAGGAGGTCCAGACACTATCAGAATGTGAGAATCTCACACAGATAGTAAGCATGCTAAGATTTAAAGTAAAGCAATATAGCTATTTCATTGTAATATACACAATAAAAATGTTTAAGGTGCAATCCTGACGTCAAACTTGGAGATAACAGAGATGCTTGCTGCCCAGGATATGAATATTTTTATATGGCATGGATTGTTGGTCGCTTATATGACTGGTCTCACTGGACTGATGAATACAAGGAATAGGCTTGATTTGAGGTGGGGGATAAATATTGTGAACACCAATCTTCATTAAAATATAGATAGTATTGTCTGGACATGACGAGCACATCTCAAATTAAAGTTTTGCTTTTTATTAGTTTCTTGAAAATATTAAATAGAAAAACATGCTTTAACATAAACTCAAGATCATATTTTGTCAGAAACCTTATTTCTATTATATAGTGTGTAGAAAAGACATAATGTTCTGTATGTCTGCAAAGTGACATTGGCAAGAAACAATACAGGCAGAGCCTGAAAGAAATCTATTTGGTCAGACAGCCAACAGGAAACAGCATTGTAAAAGCCTGGCAACAGAAATTCCAACAATGTTGATCATCGTATTTCAAGTTAAACCTTGACATGTCATTTTCTGTACACCGAGTGAAAAAAAGTCCTTCATGGCAAAAGAAAGAGAGAGAAAAAGCGTAACGAATCAGCATTGTCACGCTTGTTTCTCCCTGCTCTATGGTACATGTGAAATGCGATGCTTTACAATGAATTGACCTTCGTAGTAGGTACAGTAGTTGGGCTCTTCGCAACAGGAAGCTATTTTTGGCCATATTTAGTTGCCAAGGTTTGACTGTGTAATATTTGTTGACACAATGATAATGGAGCACACAACTTTTACTAGTTATTTGCAGATCAAAAGTGAAACAGGCTAATGCACAGAGGTTTAGACTAAGTTGTGAAGCTTGAAGGTGTCTCAGTGATATCCTCCTAGTTAAAGTCTTATTGAATCAAACTTGGAATTGGAAATGCACAGCAGTGTTCCATTGCCAAGCCTAACGTCCAATCTGCTTATACCTGGCACTGAACCCCACTTATAAGGGTGCCTACCACTGGAGATGTATACTGGCTGGAGAATTCTGGGTAGATTCGGTGTAATTAAACTGTATTGCTAGGCAACGTTGTTGCTAGGAATTTATCTAGACACATCAAAGAAAAT
This sequence comes from Erpetoichthys calabaricus, assembly GCF_900747795.2. Classification (NCBI taxonomy): domain Eukaryota; kingdom Metazoa; phylum Chordata; class Cladistia; order Polypteriformes; family Polypteridae; genus Erpetoichthys; species Erpetoichthys calabaricus. The sequence goes on from NC_041403.2 coordinate 148,000,279, forward strand.
AGTAACATATAAAAGACTATTAATTTAGAAAGATTATATGCTCCCTGTACAAATTATTAGGAACACTATAATAATACGGGGTAGGGCCCCCACTTGCTCTCAGAACAGCCTCAGTTTTTCGTGGCGTGGATTTCACAACATGTTGGAAACATTCTTTGGAGATTCTTGTCTTTGCTGATATGATTGCATCCTGCAGTTTCTGCATATTTGTCAGCTGCACAGTCATGCTGTGGTTCTACAACATCCCAAAGATTCAGATCTGATGACTGGGAAGGCCACTGAAGAACACTGAACTCCCTGTCATGTTCATGAAACCAATTTCCTTTGTGACATGGTGCAGTATCATACTGGAAGCAGCCATTAGAAGATAAGTAAATTGTGGCCATGAAGGGATGAACACGGTCTACAGCAATACTCAAATAGGTTGATTGGTATTTACTGGTCCAAAATGTGCCAAGAAAACATTTCCCACACCATTACACCACCATGATCGGCCTGGACTGTTGACACAAGGCAGGTTGGATGCATGGATTCCTGCAAATTCTGACCGTACCATCTCTGGGCCTTAGAAGATTCACCAGGCCAGGCTGTGTTTTCCCAGAATTCAGCAGTCTAGTTTTGGTGAGTCTGTGCCCACTGCACCCTCAGTTTTCCATTGGAGTGAAGCCCGTTTTCGTCTTCTGCTGTTGTAGATGTTCATTCTGAGACCCTTTTCTGCTCACCACAGTTGTGCAGAGTGGTTATCTGAGTTACTGCAGCCTTTCTGTCAGCTCGAACCAGTCTGGCTATTCTACTCTGAGCTCTGTAATCAACATGGCGCTTCCATCTGCAGAACTGCCACTCACTGGATGTTTTTTGTTTTTCTTATCATTCTGAGTAAACTCTAGATGACTGTTGTGTGTGAAAGTACAAGGAGATCAGCAGTTACAGAAATACTCAAGCCAGCCCGTCTGACACCAAGGTCGAAATAACTGAGATCCCATTTTGCCCCCATTGTGCTGTGTGATATGAACATTCACTAAAGCTCCTGACCTGCATCTGCAGGATTTTATGCATTGTGCCAATGCCACATGATTGGCTTATTAGATACAGTGGGTACGGAAAGTATTCAGACCCCCTTCAATTTTTCACTCTTTGTCATATTGCAGCCATTTGCAAGACACATGACAGCCCGCATGGAGTTTGCTAAAAGACACCTGAAGGACTCTGAGATGGTGAGAAATAAGATTCTCTGGTCTGATGAGACCAAGATAGAACTTTTTGGCCTTCATTCTAAGCGGTATGTGTGGAGACAACCAGGCACTGCTCATCACTTGTCCAATACAGTCCCCACAGTGAAGCATGTCGGTGGCAGCATCATGCTGTGGGGGTGTTTTTCAGCTGCAGGGACAGGACGACTGGTTGCAATCAAGGGAAAGATGAATGCGGCCAAGTACAGGGATATCCTGGACAAAAACCTTCTCCAGAGTGCTAAGGACCTCAGACTGGGCCGAAGGTTTACCTTCCAACAAGACAATGACCCTAAGCACACAGCTAAAATAACGAAGGAGTGGCTTCACAACAACTCTGTGACTGTTCTTGAATGGCCCAGCCAGAGCCCTGACTTAAACCCAATTGAGCATCTCTGGAGAGACCTAAAAATGGCTGTCCACCAACGTTCACCATCCAACCTGACAGAACTGGAGAGGATCTGCAAGGAGGAATGGCAGAGGATCCCCAAATCCAGGTGTGAAAAACTTGTTGCATCTTTCCCAAGAAGACTCACGGCTGTATTAGCTCAAAAGGGTGCTTCTACTAAATACTGAGCAAAGGGTCTGAATACTTAGGACCATGTGATATTTCAGTTTTTCTTTTTTAATAAATCTGCAACAATTTCAAAAATTATTTTTTTTTTCTGTCAATATGGGGTGCTGTGTGTACATTAATGAGGGAAAAAATTTATTTAAATGATTTTAGCAAATGGCTGCAACATGACAAAGAGTGAAAAATTGAAGGGGGTCTGAATACTTTCCATACCCACTGTAATTCCATGAATAAGTAGGTGTGCAGGGGTCTCTTCGACAAAGCAGGGTTGGTGTGAAATCTGGCTAAAGTGAATCGGGATTTACAGAAACAGAACTAATTATGGATTTAGCCAAAGCTTTTGCTTTGAAACAGATTAAGCCAGAATTATGTGATCTGTCCTGTGACCCTGTGTTCGGATTCAGCGGGTTGGGAAATGGATGGATGGATGGATATGTGATCTGTGAGACTAAACATGCAGATAACTTGGTAATTTTGCTTTTTGGAATGAGCTCAGGAAAAAAAGAACTATTTGTTGAAATGCAACTCAGTTACTACGACAAGCCAATGCTCTGAAACTAACCTGCAAAAGAGTACGTTTAATGTAAGGAATGAACACTTTGCAGCCTCAATCATTAAGGAGTAGAGCATCAAATTATAAGATTAAAAGTCGTAAATGTTTTGTTTGAAGTGCCAATCTCTGACATGATAGAAATTCTTCTGATTGTATGCAATTGGGTATTGCAATCACTCTCATTCTGTATGTGAAATGACGGCCGATGAAGCTGAAGTTCTGGCTGACTCATAAAATCAGTGCCAAAATCACATAGTGTATGCCGGGCTTAATCTACCGTTTTTATATTTAGAGGTGCATGTTCTTTACCGAAGCTTTCGATATCTACAAAAGGCCAAGTTGCTGTGAGATTTAGCAGCTAGTGGCCGGTGCCATTCAAGCCTATTTGAAGTTACATAAACAGCACCTCTCTGTATACATAACATGCACCTTAAAAAGCCATTTTTTTTGCTTGGGTGACCCATGTCACCACTAGTAAGATGCAGGCCTGGGCAGCTGCCCATGTTGCCCATACCTAAATTCGTCAGTGCTAGTAGCATTTGCTAGTGCTTAATTTATGTTCATGCTCCTGATAAGCTGCCAGTGTCTGCCTGCTCTCTTCTGTATTTGCTGTATGCATGCACTGTGCCTGTAGTGGGCTGGCGCTCCACCCGGGGTTTGTTTCCTGCCTTGCGCCCTGTGTTGGCTGGGATTGGCTCCAGCAGACCCCCGTGACCCTGTAGTTGGATATAGAGGGTTGGATAATGGATGGATAGATGTACAGTGCTATCCATATCAGTGTTGGGGTGAGACGTTGTAACAATTAGTGTTCTAAAGGGGCAGATCCATTGGAGAAAAGCGGTGTGTAGTTTTCTTATCTTTTTGTGCAGTTGCAGGATGCTCTTTTCATGACATTTACCAGGAGGTGTTTGTCTCACCTATTTGTTTCATGCTTAACATTCATCCCTTGTCCTTTTATGCTTTCTGTTATTGATGTCTATGCACGGTGTTTGTCTGCACCATGTAGCAGGGGTCGCCAATTCCAGTCCTGGAGGACCACCGTGGCTGCAGGTTTTCATTCTAACCCTTTTTTTAATGAGTGCCCTGTTTGTGCTGCTAATTAACTTCTTATGAATTCATTTTAATTGACTTCTCTTTTAAGATTTGTTCCTCTGAATTTCTTCATTTTTCTTCTGAATTGCTTCATTCCTTTCCTTAAATGGCACCCAAAGAGAAAGGAAATGTGAAGTGAGGGGGCCAAGAGAAGAGCAACCAATTTCACTCCAACCAGATGCTTAATGAGGTGCCAGTTCTTGTCATTAATTAAACTCGTTCTTTAATTCTGTGGCTTGTTGCTGCTCTCGTGTTGCATTAGCAGACATTTACGAAATTGTTGATTTTCTCTTTTCTAAGAGCACTGATAAAATGTATTGTGGACCTGAGAAGATTGACAGTCCTGAGACCTTCACCTTTCTTTATTTTCAGATATTGTGTGATGGACACCAGGGGCCTCATGTATAAACGGTGCGTACGCACAGAAATGTTGCGTACGAACGTTTCCACGCTCAAATCACGATGTATAAAACCTAAACTTGGCGTAGAGCCACGCACATTTCCACGGTAACTCATACCTTGGCGTACACAATTTCTCCGCTCGGTTTTGCAGACTGGCGGCACCCAGCGTCAAAGCAGTGCTACTGTTCCTGCGTGGTCACCCTTTCTTTCTTAGCTCCACATTCCTGACGCGGCTTTATAAATACACTGAAACTAACTGTATATTGTTTATTAGTGTAATGCATCTGATTGTAATTAACCTGCAGCAATATAATGGTCCAGGGAATAGCCATAGTATTCCAAATACCATAACTGCTTTAGCGTTGTAACTCTCACTGCATCTTCTTCTTCTTTCAGCTGCTCCCTTTAAGGGTTGCCACAGCAGATCATCTTTTTCCATATTACTCTCACAGCACCACTCGGAGTATTTATGTCACTGTATCTGAGTGGGGAATGACAGCAGCAGCTGATCGGAAAGAGAATTATCGGTACACAGCATGAAGCAGACGCTGCCTGAGCCACAGCAAAACGCTTTAGAGACTTCCCAGTACGGACTTCGCGGTTTAGAAAAAGTTTCATCCCAAGAACTCTAAACGCACTCAATCAGTCCATCAAGTGCTCCTTGTAGAACTGTTTACTTATAAGTACAATTACCTCACTGTAAACTTGCACTACAGTTATAATATTGCACAACCTGCGCTACTTTATAAAGCGCGTATTTACATATGATGACGGTATTCATTTTTAAGATGAAATGCAGCAAAATATGATGATTATATTATACAGATAAAACTTTAACTTCATTTAAATAATCTGTATTATTAATAATTAAACATGTGAGGACACGGTGCCGCAGCGCTAGCTAGTTCAGGGATTGTTCCTGCATTGCATTGTATTCTTGCACTGACGGGACACTGGAAGGATAGACGGATATAATAATTAAACATGTACTACGAAGATATTTCAATGTTCCATAAAAGTTTTGAAGAATCGGCATTTTAAGCTTACAGATGGCTTCATGTCTATATAGCTGATTGTTTGGCGATTGGGTTTTTGGAGAAAGAAAAGTAAGGACAGGAATTGGAGGTTAGTACGTTTGAAAGAGACAGAACTTCTGTAATAAATTATTTCATCAAAGGTCGCACATGGCGCAGCAAGCCTCTTGCGTGAGACATGAACAAGCACTGCACCACCGTGTTCCCATGTTTAATAACATGCTTTCATTCCTATCATCATGATAAAGATATCATGTATACATCTCAGTATTTTAATTATTCAGAGAGCTGTAATATCACGAATGTAATGGATTATGTGTCCTGTCGGAGAAAGAGAAAGCCCGTTTAAGAAGCAGGTAGTGATTCACATATGTAGAGCACATAGAAGATCAAATACAGAACAAAGCATTTAATATGCCACTTTAGTTACAATGGGATTTGAGAAACTAGTAAATTAAACGATTTTAAGATGAAGTTTATGATGTTCTGCTTTAATGGCAAAATAAACTACGTGATTAAAGTGGAAATTTTGAGATTAAAGTTGACATTTCGTGCTTTTTTCCCACTGTGTGCCTATTTTTTTTGTCTGTACCCTAATAAGCTTTCATATGACACTCAGACGGTGGGCTATGACTCGCCTTTTCACGGCGACTTTGATATGTGATTTCTTTTTTACTTCAGGCACTGTGCGACTTTGTGAACTTGAGCTTTCGAGTTTCTCTGACACTCTGTCACTCGATCAACTTCCTTTTGTTGATTATACCACTGTTTAAACCAACAAATAGTACGTTTTTCCTTTGCCTCCACTTGATATTCACTGAAATTCTTATTTCCCCCCGTGCTTTTCCCATTGTCTTTTCACAGAAGGCTATTTATATCGATTTGCATATTCAAAGAGGCGTAATTCTGGGAGGAGTTGGGGCGGGACAGAAGGCGCGTGCACGTACGTTACTTTTCACGCTGATCGGGATTTATGTAGTGGAAGAACGTGAAAGTTTGCGTACGTACAGATTCCTGCATCTGGATTTTTCTATGCGTACGCACATTCCCGCTTTTGTGCTTACGCCATGTTATAGTGTGAGTTCTACGCACGGCGTTATACATGAGGCCCCAGTTGTTTTAGTGCGTTTTGTATCTCATTATTATTTGGCTGCTAATTATGGAAAATGAAACAATTAAGGGTTCTGAGTCTTCAAGAGCAAGTCAATTAAAATTAGTTCAAAAGAAGTTAATTAGCAGCAAAAACAGGTCACTCATTAAGAAAAGGGTTAGAATGAAAACCTGCAGCCACAGTGGTCCTCCACCTTCACTGTGAGGGTTAACTGTTCCTTCTTAGGGAAAGATGGGTTGAAAGGATCCTGGAGGGACTCCTTCAAATTTAGCATATAAGTATTGTAACAAGGAGAAACAGAGGAGACACACTGATAAAGGTTTGGGAGAATTCTCCGTATAGTGTCAAATGGTCAAAGTAGTCTATCCAGACTGATACATCAAGAATGAGACATCTGGGACAATGAAATAAGGTAATGACGGAACTTTTATGTAGAAATGACAGGAAATGATGTACTATATACAAGAGGAAATGATGATGAGGATGAACAACAGAGATGATGATGTAATCAGAAGCCAGACATGAGGTCATCAGGAGTGGACAGGAAGTGAGGTCATCTGGGTGGGACGGAAGGAGAAACGCTTGTTGCTGGGACAGCGGAAGTGGAAGAGGAGTCGAAGAGGATGTCAGGCAGGCGGACTTCCGAAACGTATGATATTTAATCCTCCGATTTTCTGCTGAATAAGGGAGAGAGGTATTAGTGCTCTGTTTTAAACCCGCATGTCTCATTTTGTCGGGCTTCGTTGAGCCCGTTGGCTGCCCCTCTAATTGCGCATGTGTGACAGTATTTAAAGTGTGCGTGTTTGTGGCATCTCAGTTGTTGTTACCATTGTGTCTTGTCTTTTTGCAAAGATTTGGGTTATTTTTTCTTAATATGAGATTTTATATATCGTATTTTGGAGTTACAGTCTTTATATTGGGGAGTGATTGTTGATTGCCATTGGGGTTAGCCTTTATAAAAGTCATGTGGGAACTCTTGCTTGTATCGTGGGGTTTGCTTTAGCAGAGGTTCATTGCACTAGAGATCTTAGAAACACACTGAATCACACAAGAAAGTTTTGTAAATTAAATCCACAATCTTGGCCATTGTGAAGTACACATCCCTGGCTTATAAATCATCACACTAATGAAATCACAATACACAAGTTGCAGGCCACACTCCCAAGCAACCCCTCATTTCTTCAGAGCAAGGGGTGCCACAAAATGGCAATGCTTACAGAAAACAAAATGATGACATGGAAAACTTAAAAAAATAACATTAAATAAAATTAAACATTTTCGCTTATAAACATAACATGAAAACTTCCATATGATTCTTCAACATTCAAAACCTAGATACAGATAAGCACAAGTCAGACCATGGAACATTAATAATAAATCATAACACACAAGATCCAGCATCCTTACTGAGGTGAAGATGACCAGTATTGAGGCCATGATCCCATTAAACTGTGCCACTGCATCAAAATGCCCGTTTCTGATGTCCCGAGACAGCTGAGGTGAGGGAGTCAATTCAAAGACACCCTAAGGTTTACCTTACAAAGGAATGGACTCAGTAGCTTGAAGAAGAATAACTTGGGACATACCAAGACCGAATTAAGCAATGTCCAGAGGGTTAGCTTGAAGAGCAATTATTTGAGAGATACCAAGTCTGAATTAAGCAAAGTCGAGAGAGTAAACCATCAGTGTATTCCTCAGGGTGGTATGAAGTTATAAAATTAAAACGGCTAAAGTTCAGGGTCCTGCCTGGCTTGTGGAGTGTTTAATCTTCTGCAGTGTTTAAACAGGTGAAATTTCTGTGATCTGAAAATAATTTGAAATGGTAAATCAGATCCTGGTGGCCCATGTCACCATTCATTATGAGCCAGCATAATGGCTAAAACACTTGAATCTTTTATGTCATAATTTTGTTCAGATAAATTTAATTCTCTTGGAAAAAGGCACAAGAATGCAACTTACTGGAGATGTAGTAAATGGTTTCTTCAATGTGTGAAATGCTAACTGAGCTTCTTTTTTTCTTTCTTATATCACACACATGCGGCTAGGAGCGAGCTGAGTGGACCAAGTCGAGGTAATTACCCACCAGGCCAGGGGGTGGCAAGGTTCTCTAAACTTATTTCTGTTATCTCTGTAGACCAAATACAGGAAAACCTGCCTGATTTAACATCACTTCCTGTTCCGGCGCCCAGACTGACGTCCCTTCCTGTTCCGGTCAAATGACATCACTTCCGATTCACAGTACGGTAATCCCTCCTCCATCGCGGGGGTTGCGTTCCAGAACCCCCCACGAAAGGTGAAAATCCGCAAATGTAGAAACCATATGTTTATATGGTTATTTTTATATTGTCATGCTTGGGTCACAGATTTGCACAGAAACACAGGAGGTTGTAGAGAGACAGGAACGTTATTCAAACACTGCAAACAAACATTTGTCTCTTTTTCAAAAGTTTAAACTGTGCTCCATGACAAGACAGAGATGACAGTTCCGTCTCACAATTAAAAGAATGCAAACATATCTTCCTCTTCAAAGGAGTGCGCGTCAGGAGCAGAGAATGTCAGAAAGACAGAGGAAAGCAAACAAATCAATAGGGCTGTTTGGCTTATAAGTATGCGAAGCACCGCCGCACAAAGCTGTTGCAAGGAAGGCAGCAGCTCACACCCCCTCCATCAGGAGCAGAGAATGTCAGAGAGAGAGAGAGAGACAGAGAAAAACAAACAATCAAAAATCAATACGTGCCCTTCGAGCTTTTAAGTATGCGAAGCACCGTGCAGCATGTCGCTTCAAGAAGCAGCTGCACAGAAGGGAGCAACGTGAAGATAATCTTTCAGCATTTTTAGATGAGCGTCCGTATCATCTAGGTGTGCGAACAGCCCCCCTGCTCACACCCTCTCCGTCAGGAGCAGAGAATGTCAGAGCGAGAGAGAGAAAAGTAAAAATCAAAAATCAATACGTGCTGGTTGATCTTTTAAGTATGCGAAGCACCGTGCAGGAAGCATATCGCTTGATAAAGCAGCCATATGTAAGCCCAGCAAAAAAGAGCGCAATGTGAAGGCAATATTTCAGGGTTTTTTGAGGAGCGGCCGTATCCTCTAGGGGTGCGAACAGCCCCCATGCTCACAATATATTTGAGGAGTTTTATTTAATAGGTAATACGCGCTCTGGTTGGGTAGCTTCTCAGCCATCTGCCAATAGCATCCCTTGTATGAAATCAACTGGGCAAACCAACTGAGGAAACATGTACCAGAAATTAAAAGACCCATTGTCTGCAGAAATCCGCGAACCAGCAAAAAATCCGCGATATATATTTAAATATGCTTACATATAAAATCCACGATAGAGTGAAGCCGCGAAAGTCGAAACGCGATATAGCGAGGGATTACTGTATATAAAACCTCCATCTTTCCAAACTAGTTCAGTTCAATCCTGGAACTCAGCCTAACAACAACTTCTTGTTTATCTTTAAACCTTTTGCACCCAGGGACAATATACGGGTGGCTGCCCCAAACCATTCCAGTGTGTTGAGACTCATTCTTTCACACTTAGCAAGACTGGTAATTGAAGATAAAGCAAAAATTATCGATAAGTCATCTATAATAAGCAGGCAAAACCTCTATATCTTGTTAGTTGACTTAGGCTAAGTCAGCTGTAGAACGTTTTTGTTTAAAAATGCAGATATGTTTAACCCGTTAAAGAGAGGCTTTTAAAAATGTTCTTCAGAGTCACACATTTCTGAAAATGCCATATTAGTGTTTCCATGTGAAGGATGAAAATGGAAAGTTTTGAGAATGCAAACTCATGCTCCAATTGGTTACAGGTTATTACAGGATCCTTCCTTAATTGGCTCCCGCTCATTAAGGTATTTCATTCCCCTATTGATCACCCTTCATGGAAGATAGCCATATTCCAACATGGCAGACACAGAGGTGTCATTTGTCATGTCGCTTGTTTTATTGCTATCAGTATGCATCTAAATTGTGTTTTTTGTGCAATTTGAATGCTGCATCCATATGCAGAAAAGCAAAAATGTACTAGTCACTAGATGTTTTTACAGTTAAATTTTGTGTCTGGTGGCCATTGTTTTGTGCATGAACTAGTTCAAAAGAGTGCGATCATTGAACAAGTTCATTTTTCTAAGAACAGTGAACTTAACGTAACGTATTTGCAAGTGAAGAACTTGAACGTGAGTTTGTTCAGTTTTAGGTAACATTCTTGATCTGGTTTAGGTCCAGATTAAATGTTTTACCTTATCCTGAATTGTAGCGGTGGAGCCGAATCCAAATATGGTATTCAGATAAGCACAAATAGTGGATTTTTACAAATACTTATTTTGTACAAATTTTTTGCTATTTATTTGTATTCGGAAAAAGTAACATAAAATCAAATAGGCACCGTCTGTGTCTGCCTGATTGTGCTTAAGCTGCAGCCCCACTGACACGAGCACGTGGTGAAGCTCCACTTTCGCTTTTAGGAAAACGTTGTACTTTGCAAGGCCACTTTATATTTTTCCCCATTGGACATGCAATATGTGACGCGAATTTTGACTGGCAGCGTAATAAGTTAGTTCACCTACACACTGGTTCCACAGTCACCATTTGTGTCACACAGTTGGAAATAGAGCGGTAATTTACATGGATACTTGCATCTATTTAATTTCTTTTTTGACCGGGAGTATATTAGCATATATAGTTGTACGTGTTTGTTGCTGGGTATAACGCAATAAATTATATTTAAATAAAAAAGATTTAATGATTATTGTATTTTATACAAGAACACCGTAATAGCCTAATATAAGGCATGCAAAATTGAAAAAAGTAAACTCATGGGTCATTTATTCTCACTCCTTAAAAAACACAAAATGAACTGAACATGAACTAGTTCAAAATTGAAATGGTGAGCTATGATCGTGAATGTATTCATTTTATTCTGCGTGAACTGAACTTTGAACTCGTTCTTGTGAGGTGTGAACTTGCACAACACTGCTGATGGCATAGCCATCCCTACAAGAAGGACCCTTTCTCTTCCTGTTTCCACCGATGCATACATGCCCAGTGTCATTTAAGTGTGGGCAGAGATACTTTCGTAAATGATGTAACACGCACTAGTGTGCACATAGATTGTTTTCAATTAAAAATGCCATTTTGAAATAAAAATGTACTAGCATGAGTACAGCCTTAGGAGGAACTGGCCACACCAAAATGCCTTTATTTTAGAGAAGTTCCTATTAAGCCCATGCCTGGAAAATTTCTTAACCTAGATCCTAGATACAAGACGGAAATCTTGAATTTTTTTTTTAAATTCACAAATATGTAGTTTTTCATATAAAATAAAGAGACAAGATTTGTATGATCATTTATTTAAACCAAACCAAAACATAATAACTGAGCACATCATAATGACCGAGCGCATCTTTCATTTTCAGCCTACGTTTTTCAAATTGGATTATATGCAATTTGCAAGTCCAGTTTGGTAAAAACAGTTGAATTGCTAATTTGATTAACAGAAGCGGATATTATTTTATAATTCTATTTAATTCTCTGTAGACTATGTAAGGTCGTAATGAACTTACTTCTCAAAAAAAGTAACTCATGCCTATGAGATTATTAGACAGTCTGATGAAACCATCGCTCCAGGAACAAGGTCAGCTTGCACAATCATAATGTCTGCGAGACAGTAGTTCCAAAGATTTTACCTTACTCAAAACATCTAAAGACAACGAGAAAAAAAAATGAAACTTGCGTTTCACAGCACTGAAGCTCTAAAAATAAAGGCCAAACTCATCCGGAAGGGTCACTACATCACAATGTCGGACTCTCATCTGTCAGACAAATTAAAGTAATGTAATGTAAAACGCAAGCCTGTCTCCAAGATGCTGCTTAAAAACCAGTAAATACAAGGATTGTGTTGTCTCAACCTGGATATACACTGCAAACAATGAAATCTAAGCAAGTGAAAAGTGTTTATATCATGACACTAAATCTTGTTTTCCTTATTGTAAGAATTATTGACTTACCAATAAATGTATATTTACAAAAATTTTGCATACTTTAAGAAATCTTGTCAAATGAATTTTGCCTACTCCAATGACAGATTTCTTTTGCTATATAAAAGCAAAACAACACCCATTTAAAGTTTTTTTGTCTAGATTTTGTATATGTATTTTTTGTAGTGTACCGAGATTATTTATGCAATTGTTGATTCCGTAAGTAAAAATGATTTTTTTTGCCTTATGTAAACCTCCTATTGTGATCTGGTAAGAGCTAATAACATTTTCTGCTGCTCAAAGCTCAGTTAAAGTCTTGAAAATAATCCTACTCTCCAGTGTAAGAAAAAGCACAAACACAGAAAGAAGGTTGGGGTACCACCAAGAGTAAGCCGTGTATAACGAGAAGAAAAATAAAGCATACAAGTGCAAAAAAGAAATGATAACCAAACAGGTCGTCCCAAAACAAAACTCTTCAAAGAGAAAGTCAATGATGTTGTGGTGATCTCAGTGGCAGTGACGTGAATACCGACTTCCCGTCTGAGGTGGAAGAGACACGATTTCCGATCTGATGATTGAGAATATGATGTCAGTATTCTTATGGCTGTTCTGTCTTGGAGGCAAATGAGGAGAAGGTGTTACCAACAGTGCCTTCTCACACTCAGGAGTTGAATTGCCATTTTTTTTTATCACAGTCCTGTATTTTCCACCTACTCAAATGTGTCTTTAATATCTATATATATAATTCACTAAGCCGTAAGACAAGTAGCCACCCATGGAAAGCACGCCGGAAGGGGCGTGGATTCACTAAGCCGCCGACAAGTAAGACACCCATGGCGCACGCAGGAAGGAGCCACACCCACCAACTCTAAGACCATTGGATACGACGACAACTCGCAGAGCCACGCCCACCAACTCGGACGCGACGCCTCGGAAAACGTGCCGTCATTTCTGTTTGTCTGTGCCACAGTCCACATGCAGCTCTGAGCCACGTTGACTTTTCATTAGTCAACTTCAGTGGAACCTTGGTTCACACACAGGCAGCGAGAGAGAGGGAGCCGCGCAATCCTTTAAAACTGAGGTTAAAACACAATGAAGGAAGCAGTCTTTAAAAACCAATAAGCCCTGTGCCTCTTTTTCATTAGCGTCTCACCTGTTTCACCGCCCTGCAACAGTCGAGACGCTTTCTCAGCAGCTGACCTTCTCTGTGCCTGACTCCACTACTGTCAGTCGCCTGATTAAAAATGGTGAACTCCTGCAATGTTACTATCTTGGTTGGCTTTTACATAAAGTTCGGATTTGTTCAAATGTTCCTTTTTTTCCCCCTGTGCTTAAAACTCATATAAAAAAAAAGTGTTTATACAACTGCTGCAATGTTACAGAGAGAGAGAGAGAGGGCTCGTGTGCTTCTGAGAGACAGAGGGGGAGGTGGCTCGCGTGCTGCCGAGAGGGGGGGTGGGGGGGGGCTGGGAAGGCTCCTGTGCTGCTGAGAGCGAGAGGGGGAAGGGGGCTCGCGTGCTGCTGAGAGAGAGCCTGCCCGTGCATCTCAGCAAAGACAATTTCCTGTTAGATTTGCCTTTGCAATGACAATTAATAAGGCACAGGGCCAAACTTTCAAAAAGATGTGAATGTATCTGCCAAAACCAGTTTTGAGTCACGGACAGTTGTATGTTGCTCTCTCCAGAGTTCCATCTTTTCATTCACTTACTGGTATGCCTGCAGGAACACGTGCAGCGAGCGAGAGAGAGCGAGCGACACACGCACGCATACAGGTGCGCAAGAGAGAGAGCGCTGGACGCATAAGAATAATAATACTTCATTACATTGATATATCAGTGTTTTCAGTATTCAAAGCGCTATCCACACAGGGAGAAACCGGGAAGCGAACCCAAAATCTTCCACAGTCTCCTTACTGCAAAACAGCAGCACTACCATTGCTCTACAAGGCAGTTAAAGAATGCACCGGCCTCGATTTTGTTTTCACTTCTGTTTACAGCGATCGTATCGTAGCGTGCATTGTTGCAATGTTACTTTTCTTCATGACTTATTACATTACGGATGTTTCACATGTTAATTTTTTTCCCTGTGCTTAAAAGACATTAAAAAAGTGTTTCTCAACTGTGACTCCGGAACAACTCAGTACACAAGCTATATTAAGCGTCAACAACGAAGACTCGCTACACCTTAATGAACAAGTGCTGAAACTTATCCCTACCGACGAAGTAACTTTCACCAGCGTGGCCTCCATCGTCATAGACGATCCCACTTTCAGTCACGGACAATTGTATGTTGCTCTCTCCAGAGGTCCATCTTTTCATTCACTCACAGTGGTATCCACAAACCCACCCTATTTGGACAACTGTGTCGTTCAGCAAGTGTTCACCCATCAATACATAATTATGCGGCGTATGTTACGCCGCGGGTTGGCTAGTTCTGATTAAAGTAAGAACTAATCCCCCTCATGCGTTTAATATTTGTTTCTGCCTGTAATTTAGAACAGGATCTACATTGCTGACCAGAGTGCCCATAATAAACACAATCCCAATTCATCAAGCCACTGTATTCACTTAAATTAAGTATTGATTTTGCTAAACCTGTTGGTGTTTTCGGTTTCAGGTCTGATGTTGTGAATTTAAACTGTCTTCACTTTGCCTTTCCTTTATCCTTGTCACCACAAAAAAACACCAAATGAATCATTTCCTGAAAAGTTTCTGCAGTAAAATGATTTGCCTATTTGTTCTTTAATTCATCAGATAGCCTATTTTGAAAGAGAGAAACGAGAGCTTCCTCATTCCAAATGGAATCAGCCGGTACAATTTTAAAATGGACAGGTTTTTCTTAAACAAAATGATACACACTTTTTTTCTTGCTGGTCTCCAAGATTCTACCACTAATTTCCATGCTGAGCTGAGAAATTGGGTCTGTAGGTCATTTATTTCAGAGTGAACATCAACTTCTACAACCCCTGTCATTAGTTGTGAAGGTTTGCATTGTTGTCCTGTCTTGTATAATTGACAATGTACAATCAACACAAGATGAGGAGGTTTATGTTTGAGTAATGAGGGGGTCTGAGGGACAATAGTCAGACAATAAAGTATCATAACACTCACTGCAACGTTTGTGCAAATAATTATGTGTCATTCTTAGTCAAATAATAAGCAGAAGGTTTTAAGGGACTACGGAAAAGACTTATGCAATAACATTGAATTCATCATGTGTTTTGTCTTGGTAGAGTTCGATATAGTGTACTTTATCAGAATGCCTAAAATCCCATAGGCTGATCACTGTTTATAAGGTATTGTACTTTATAACTTCTCCGTAACTTCCTTTATACATCTATAACCTTAGGCAATTATATAGAGTAAAGCGACAAACAGGAGTCAAGTTACAACTTTAAATAAAGTATTATTGACAATATTCATAAAATAATAACAATAAGCAAAGTACATCACTGGTCAACAAGCATTTTGCTACTGTGATTCTTTCACCTGTACTTTAACAAATTTCACTTGCTGACTCCAAATCTGAAAACCGTTTTCATCCAGCATGTCCCGTTTTTAAGTTATGATGTTCCAGGTCTTGGATATCTAGGGTGACTGGACAGTAAAGGCGATGCATTTCAGCATTTAAGAAATACGTTTGGTCTCGAGAAAAGTGAAGCTAAAATTAAGGAAGGTGTTTTTGTTGACCCTGAAATATGTGAACTGATGCTTGACGACAAGTTCAGCACCCTCATTCGTGCAGGTTGTCCAGAATTTTCTTGACCGTCACAGAGCAGAGAATTATACTGAGCTTGTGGAGAATATGCTGAAAGTATATTAGCTAACGGGACCCAAAATGTCACTGAAGATACATTTTTTACATTCTCGACTTTTTTCCACCAAATCTAAGCGATGTCAGAGATGAGCATGCAGAAAAATTTCATTAAGATATAAAGGTGATGGAAAACTGATATCAGGAAAAATTCACTCCGAGCATGATGGGTAACTACTGTTGGTTCTTGCAAAGAGAGATGGATGTACAGTACAAGCGCAAAAGCGATTGCCTCCAACATTTTTGGGCACGCTGACCTCACTTTTATATTGAGGTAAATTGACATAAATATGATTTAACGTGTCTCTGATATTGTCTTCTGGTTTGTTTTCAGAATAAACACATCAAAACAATTTTGGTGGGACAGAGTCCAAACTCCAGATATCGTGATGATATATTATAATTATTATTCAAAGGTGTCAAAACGACAATGATGTGTATTTCAAAAACAAGACTTGCTAGCTTAATTCCGATTTTATACATGAAATCAGTGTAAAAGATGCTCTGAAGTTCCCAGAAGCAAACAAAAAATATTTGTTTGTAGACCAGTGGGCCATACAACCTGATAAATGCTAGATGTGTGCTTCCAGGCAGCGCACAGACTTGTAGTTACTTTAATGTCTCTAGTTACTGTAAGTCATCATTTCTAGTCAGTTTTCTTCAGGACTGTTTCAGTATGGCTGCTCATCTGTGCTCCTCACTGTATTGTCTTCATGGCCATGGTGTGTGAGAGAGACAGAGGGAAGGGTAAAGCGACCAAATGTATAGATTCTCTGTCTAAATCCTTACACCAATAGGACGTCATGGTACAGAATGGCCTCTGATTGAAAACCACTCCCAAACAGGCCTACTTAATACCAAAGGAATTTCAATACAACGCATCCCCCAGTTGCTTTGTTTCTGGCTTTGTGGAAGGCTTTTAGGCTCTCAGTCCAAACACAGTCAATCTTGCCAAGCCGGTCTGATGCTCCATTCCCCCACAATGCCTTTCCACACATTGAAACCTTCTTCATGTTGTAGATATAAGCACCACTGACAACCATTTGGATTAATTCTCTCTTCATAATTACTTACTTACTTCATATAAGAATGTTTTCTTTTTTTTGCTGTTTAGTTCGGACATCTGAAGACTGTTTAACATGTTTACGTTCCCAGCATTATTTTTCCAATATTTAGACTACATTTTTCAATATTACATTTTAAAGCTACATTGCAGCCTTTTACATTTCAGTGTGGCGTGATAATTGTATATTGCTTTTAAATGTTTTCCTTCGTTTGGCTCTCTAATTTCTATTTCTAGTCTGCTCTGTTTACCCTACCACCTGAGCTTCCTAGCACGCCAGCCTTCATCGATGTACCGTATATATTTTTATTTTCCACACCCAGTGTTCAACGGCTATGAAGTGTTTGTTTCTTCACAGGATTGAATTCATTGTACACACTTGAGGAGCATGTTGGCAGCACTTCACCCACAATGTCCACTCTCTAATAAATGAAACAACTATAATGAGAAAGACATCACGCTAAACAACAAAGAAAACTTGATGTCCTCCACTTGTATTTCTCAAACACACCTAATGCATTCATCAGCACCCTGCTTATATGCTTTCTTTCAAAAAGAAATGTTATCCACTTTTCCTGTTCTTCTTTGTGTTTCCCTCCTGGCATTTCTACACTTCATTCTGCAGCTTGAATTGGAAGGTAATTATGGAAAATTCAGTTTCATTTTGTGTGATGCCAACACCTTCTTCTTATTTGATAATGAATGCTCTCTGCATCAATATTTTTGTAGACCTTTTTCTTTCTTCCTTTCTGGTCTTTTGAATATTAATGTCCTTAATTTTTACCCTTCTTCACGATACTCTAAGATGACCGTCTCTCTATATTGTTTCTTCTTACTTTTGTTCATCAGTCCCATTTTGTTTATGAAAATAAAATGTGGGCACAACATCCCATTCTACAATCCTGCCGGATGGGATTGGCTTATACGTGAATGAATGTTTAACAATGAGGAGTTTAAAACTGGATCAGCAGATACAAAGTAAATACTGCAAGGTAAAACTCTCCGATTTAAACGCACTGAATTCTTCAAACTTTGTTCCTTCATCCATTGCCTTGTTATCATAAGTAGATAAAATACAATAACAGAGCAATTAGAATAAGCTCAGGCACATTTCCAGTTACTCCTATTAATACACTGCTGGTAGAGACCAGAGAAATGTCATTAAATCTGCTGGGCTTATTTAAGACAAAACAAATAATCATCCAACTGCTGACATTTTGAAAGACTGCTGGGAATATTAGTATGGAAAAACAAAGCCTGGGTCTTTTGGGAAAATGGTGAGAACATTAGTATCAGATTCAGAATTACAGGAATACTCAGTAACAACACAAATTCAGTTTGGCCACCCTGATGTTTAGATGCCAGATATTGATTTTCATCCATCCATCCATTTTCCAACCCGCTGAAACCGAACACAGGGTCACGGGGGTCTGCTGGAGCCAATCCCAGACAACACAGGGCACAAGGCAGAAACCAATCCCAGGCAGGGTGCCAACCCACCGCAGGACACACACCAAGCACACACTAGGGACAATTTAGAATCGCCAATCCACCTAACCAGCATGTTTTTGGACTGTGGGAGGAAACCGGAGCGCCCGGAGGAAACCCACGCAGACACGGGGAGAACATGCAAACTCCACACAGGGAGGACCCAGGAAGCGAACCCAGGTCCCCCAACTGCGAGGCAGCTACCCATTGCGCCACCGTACCGCATATTGATTTTAATTTAACAAATTTATTTATAAGTCAAAAATAAATGATACTTGAATATTTAGTTAGGCACTATAAGAGAGAGGTTAGGAGCACATTGCAGCACCCACCACACAACAAACCAACTCAGGATCCAGATTAGGAATCGAGTGTAGCCATGCAACGAGTGACACCTCAGCACCACACTCCATTGTCAGATGGAGTTGAACAGTGTGAGGTTTTCTTATGGTGGCTGGAGTGCCAATTCTGCCACCAATCCCCAAGTCCAGGGATGGGCAGATTCAGTCCTGGAGGGTCGCAGTGGCTGCAGGTTTTTGTTCCAACCCAACTGCTTAATAAGAAGCACTTATTGCTCAAGTAACACTTCTGCTTCACTTTAGTTGTCTCGCTCGTTAAGATTTTGAACCCTTATTGCTTATTTTAGTCTTAAACAGATGTAGTCTCAGTTTTTAATGGCTCCTTATTAGCAATCAGCATTTCTCCATTTAGTGTGTTTCCATTTCCACCTGTGTGTATTTATCAAGCACTGTTGGGTTTATTTAAATACTGGGAAGGAAAGTGAAAAGAAAAAAGTGATGCACTGAGAATAACTCGTCTGTTTTAGACTTCAAATCATTTGGATGATATCCTCAGAAAGGAAAAAAAATCTAGGATATGAGAATGACTTGACATGGCAGAGTTAAAGCACTATCAAGCCATGAAATTAAATAATTGACAAGGACTGATTTTTAATTAAGCAACTGGTTTGGAACAAAACCTTGCAACCACTGCGGCCCTCCAGGACTGAATCTGCCAACCCGTGCTCAAGTCTTTCCCTGCAGGTTGGAGGGCCTACATGCATGGCTGGATACAGATTAATGTCATACCCAAGACGGAGCAATTGCAGGTTAAGGGCCTTACTCAAGGGCCCAACGGAGCAGAGTTCCTTTTGGCATTTATTAGATTCTTTCTGATTGCCAGTGCAGATCCGTAGCCTCAGAGCCACCATTCCGCAACTACAAGGAGTTCATCCAAATATATACTTGATGTATCTAAGAACCTGGAAAAAAATCGAGTAGCATTGGCATTTTATGTGAAGAAGTTTATTTAAGAAAGAAGTTAATATTAGGGTGTTGGATGAATTATCAGTTTTTTTCAGCAGAAGCGATAGCAATTTATTTGGCTCTTGATTGGATAACTGAAATTAAATTTCCGAAAGTAACTCTTTTAACTGATTCATTATCATCCATGTTTGCTTCAAAGTCTGAGAAATTAGCTAATAGAAATGACTTGATAAATTGACTGAATTATATCTGAATAAGGTATCAGTACAATTATTATGGTGTCACACACGTATGATTACGAGGCAGTCAAAAAGCCTAAAGGTGAGTGAAACATCGCAAGATGAAGGGTTGTCACGTGGTACTTACCGGAATCTCTTCTCTCCACAGAAAAACCGAAGAAAAATAAATAACACCACTCCCGGGTTCCAAAATGGCCGCCACGATGTCACTTCCGGTCACATCAGATGACGTCACTTGCCGACACTTCCAAATGACTTCACTTCTGGTTTTCATCGAACGACGTTGTTTCCGCTTCCTGTGGCAACGTCACCTCCTGCTAACCATTTCCTATTCCTATAATACAATTCTGTATATAAACGCCATTTTGTGAGATAAACATGGTCAAATGTTACCTCTTGGTTTTTTTGATCATTTATTTGCTACTTTGTATGAAGGACAATATACGGGAATGGTCCCCAACACTTTGTTTTTGTGAATGCTTCATTCTTTATTTGAAGGATTCTCACAATGGATACCAGGACATAAAGGGATACAAGGAAATGTAATTGCTGATAATTTGGCATGAAGGGGGCTGAATAAAGATAAAGTAGATTTAGAATTACCTGTAGGAAAAAATGAAATAAAAATGAGATTAAAAAAAACAAATTTTGAATGAGTGGCAAGTCATATGGCAATACAGTAATAAGGGGAGACACTTACTGTATATCAATTCAAACCAGCAGTCAAAGACAGAATGAGATTTAATAGCCAGTCAAGAAGAGAAGAGGTGATAATTAATTGACATTGTGGTTGCGAGGACGAGAGAAAACCTTTTATTCAGCCGGAATCCAAGCAGGTGGCACCAGTAGGGTGGAGACGGCATTGAGAAATGACATGATCAGTTTTGTTAAGGTTCATTTTATTTTCCAGTACATCCCATTTTCTAACTTTCTAACCATCATATATACCTGGAAAGGTTGTATAATGTGACATGACCCTGAAATACAGATGGCAGCTAACATCTATTAGTTAGATTACATCTCAATACACATTAACCTTAGAGTACAGAAGGAGATGGCAATGAAGTCCCATTTATTGTCTTTTATAGGTTGTCTACATTTCATTTAAACATTTATGACAGCTCCAAACTAGTTGTTCACACACAGAATTATGTTTCAAGTACTTTCTCATCCCCTCCTGAAACTAATTCCTGGTTACACTCCATATTCGATTTTGTGACATTTTGGTGCAAGAAAACAAAACTTGGAAACTGCTCAGGTAGAATTTCTTATCTCTGATTAATAAAAAGGGCAGCACGGTGGCACAGTGGTAGTGCTGCTGCCTCTTAGTAAGGAAACCTGGGTTCGCTTCCTGGGTCCTCCCTGCGTGGAGTTTGCATGCTCTCCCCGTGTCTGTGTGGGTTTCCTCCCACAGTCCAAAGACATTCAGGTTAGGTGCATTGGCGATCCTAAATTGTCCCTAATGTGTGCTTGGTGTATGGGTGTGTGTGTATGCGCGCCCTGCCCGGGGTTTGTTTCCTGCCTTGCGCCCTGTGCTGGCTGGGATTGGATCCAGCAGACCCCCGTGACCCTGTGTTAGGATATAGCAGGTTGGAAAATGACTGACTGACTGACTGATTAATAATATACTGCTGTTCTGATGCCAAAGTCGTGTTTAATTGCAAACATTTTTAAATCACGTGATTACCAACTCTAGCCTGGAAGAAAGGAAGAGGAGAAAGTAGTGAAGGAGCACTGCATCCAGCCACAATCTTAAAATATTTTGAAATTTAGGTAAGTTTTACTGCTTATAAAGACTCATCTAATTCAAAAGTAGGATTCATGGACTGAAAACAAAATCGTAAGGAACTGAAATCAATGTGAAAGTGTTATAATTGACGTCAAAAGCTTAACTACCTCAATAGGAGGCTTTTTTTTTTAAATCCCCCACTTCTGATTACTCTTGAGCTATGATTGCATCTCTGCTGTAAACAAGAATATTGTGATTTGCCCGGATGAAAAAATAATAAAAATAATGGTCAAGTGTTTTCTCCTGCAGTCTCTGCTTACAATTACAGAGAAAAAGCCTCGGTGCTTCAAAGAGCAGAAAAATAAATATCATTCTAAATTGATTCTTAGTTTGATGCAAAATGTGTCTACATTTGAGAAAAGCACACAAAAAATGGGAAATACGGTATTCAGAAGTCTCACTTCTAGATAGTTTCAGCTAAGCATTTTAAATCTAAAAACATCTGAAACTGTAAACAGATCTGTACAGTTACTACCACAAAGGAAATTAGCAAAGAACAATCTCAGAGAAGCTGCTTTCTAGATTAAGCTGAATGCCTTTTGGTTTTTGGTGGTCTCCCACTACATTTATTCCTTTACACCTTTGCAATCCAAAAATCATAACCACAAAAGGTTGCAGATTGTTAGGTAGAACTGACAAGATGGTATAACAAGAGTCAGTTCATAATGTTAATACCCTCGCTTTGGCTCTGGCCTTCCACTTCTATGTTGTTTTATCATGAAAACATCAACAAAAGACACTTTAGCCTCCTAAAGTTCTTTCCTTTATTGGTAGACAAGTTAATCCTGGAAATGCCTAAATAGTGTTCCTGAGCTTATTAACCTTGTTTCATAGGTACGACCCGTAACACTGCTGGCTGCAAGCTGCATGTTGCTGAGACCAATCTAGTTGTCAGTTTTCCGGCCTTGAAATGATTTAACACCAAACTCCTGAGCACCTTAACAGTGGCAGGCTGCACACAGCTGGGATCCTATTCCCAGTTCTTCACCACTGAGAATAGATAGATAGATAGATAGATAGATAGATAGATAGATAGATAGATAGATAGATAGATAGATAGATAGATAGATAGATAGATAGATAGATAGATAGATAGATAGATAGATAGATAGATAGATAGATAGATAGATAGATAGATAGATACTTTATTAATCCCAAGGGGAAATTCACATACTCCAGCAGCAGCATACTGATACAAAAAACAATATTAAATTAAAGAGTAATAAAAATGCAGGTAAAAACAGACAATAACTTTATATAATGTTAACGTTTACCCCCCGGGTGGAATTGAAGAGTCGCATAGTTTGGGGGAGGAACGATCTCCTCAGTCTGTCAGTGGAGCAGGACGGTGACAGCAGTCGGTCACTGAAGCTGCTCTTCTGTCTGGAGATGACATTGTTTAGTGGATGCAGTGGATTCTCCATGATTGACAGGAGCCTGCTCAGCGCCCGTCGCTCCGCCACAGATGTCAAACTGTCCAGCTCCATGCCAACAATAGAGGCTGCCTTCCTCACCAGTTTGTCCAGGCATGAGGAACCCTTCTTCTTAATGCTGCCTCCCCAGCACACCACCGCATAGAAGAGGGTGCTAACCACAACTGTCTGATAGAACATCTGCAGCATCTTATTGCAGATGTTGAAGGAAGTATAACCGGCTCTGTCCTCTCTTGCACAGAGAATCAGTATTGGCAGTCCAGTCCAATTTATCATCCAGCTGCACTCCCAGGTATTTATAGGTCTGTACCCTCTGCACACAGTCACCTCTGATGATCACGGGGTCCATGAGGGGTCTGGGCCTCCTAAAATCCACCACCAGCTCCTTGGTTTTCCTGGTGTTCAGTTGTAGGTGGTTTGAGTCGCACCATTTAACAAAGTCCTTGATTAGGTCCCTATACTCCTTCTCCTGCCCACTCCTGATGCAGCCCACGACAGCAGTGTCGTCAGCGAACTTTTGCACGTGGCAGGACTCCGAGTTGTATTGGAAGTCCGATGTATATAGGCTGAACAGGACCGGAGAAAGTGCAGTCCCCTGCGGCGCTCCTGTGTTGCTGACCACAATGTCAGACCTGCAGTTCCCGAGATGCACATACTGAGGTCTGTTTGTAAGATAGTCCATGATCCATGCCACCAGGTATGAATCTACATTAATAATAGGTGAGAGAGGACTTGCAGGTGATGGGTGTAACAGAACAAGATGCAGAGGACAGAAAGATATGGAAGAAGATGATCTGCTGTGGCAACCCCTAATGGGAGCAGCCGAGAGAAGAAGAAGAAGAATACATTTTATTTAATAGGCGCCTTTCTTAACATTCAAGGTCACCTTACAATGAAATTAAACAACATTAATAAAATATGAAAACAAAGAGGATGATAAAATCAAATAGCAATAAGGTACAGATTTAGTAGCAAATATACAAAGATAACAGGCAGTAACAGTGTTAAATTCATAATTGGTAAAGGCAGTTTGAAAAGATAAGTTTTAAAGATAAGTTAGTTATAATTTGTTACTAACCCTTGCTTATTCTGTTTCTCTTTTCGGCACTCAAATGTGGCACTTGGTTGTGGCGGCCCACCTACCAGGTTGTTCTGCCTGCCTAAGGTAAAGTCATCTCTGATCGCAGGAGTTGTCGGTTACAGGGGTCCTTTCATCAGACTGGCTGGCCCAGCACTGACTCAGCTCTGGAATGGCCAATTGAGGGAGGCAGCTTGATGGCCGAGGTCTCCAGGACTGTAAACAAATCCATTATAAGTTATGTGATATCATCTACTGTTAAATTCTGCTTTGTACTTGTAATAGTTTTATTTTACTATTATACTGCAGTGAGGGTTACTTGTGTTTTGATCCGTGTATTGTATTGTATTGATCCCCTTCTTTTTGACACCCACTGCACGTCCAGCCTTCCTGGAAAGGGGTCTCTCTTTGAACTGCTTTTCCTGAGGTCTCTTCCATTTTTTCTCTGCAAGGGATTTTTGGGAGTTTTTCCCTTGTCTTCTTAGAGAGTCAATGCTGGGGGTCTGTCCAGAGGCAGGGCCTGTTAAAGCCCATTGCGGCACTTCTTGTGTGATTTTGGGCTATTCAAAAATAAATTGTATTGTATTGTCAGAGGGGGACACTTTTACATTTTTTTTGTGCACTGGGTGGTTCCATTAGGCACCTACTGTTGGGACTAGGGGGGGTGAGAAGTTAAAAGGCTATCTGTACTTATTAATGGTATTTGCTGTCCTGCAAGAGAATCACTGCTTTGAAGTCTGGCCTTGGTAGAATGTCTGTATTTACCTGGCTTGGAAATATTGGTTCCGAATCAGCATATCTGTACTTATTAATGTTTGGTAACCATACATTTTGTTAACTTGTGTTTTTATTAATTGTTAAACCCAGGCAATTTAGATGTGCCATTGATTAAACTGTTTGTCCAGGACTGACAACAGAGGGGTGAAGTAAATATAAACTGCTGGCCAGCAGAAGGCAGGAGGGAGAGTCCACAGGAAACGCTGCCAAGACACTCGGACAGGGCACAGGGGCTCACAGGCAGACAAGGGTACCTGGCTGGCACAACGTGAGGTACAAGGACGGCAACACTTCCAGGGAAGAAGAGACAGCTCCACAAAGAGACGCCGGATGTGGGTTCAGCGAGAGAGGGAATCTGCATGAAAGGACCCAGCAAAGCTGACAGACGAGAAATGAGGCGTGCCTAGGTCCCAGCAACACAAGGAGCCCAGAGTGGAAGAAAAAGGAACAACGAAGAGACGCTGACAGGGAGTCAACAATTTGACACAACTTCTGCCGGGGAACAGAGACTTCTGCCGGGGAACAGAGTGCATCCATGAACAATTTAGTGTTGAGGTAACACAGTGCCCAAACTGGACTCTGCACCACTAAAGGTTGTATCCTCCAATTCTTGTTTTTACGGACTTTTAGAGTGTGGACAGTGTATTTTCCTTTTAAAAAAGGGAAATTAATTCCTGATATGTTTAGGTTCTGTTGTGTTCGTTTGTCTTTTTAATGTACCTTATATTGTCTTGTACAATAGAACTTACTGTTGCCTTTTTCGGAAATTACTGTTGTGTCTTTCATTGTGTGTTTACTCACCGCCCAATTTAAAGAAACCTGTGTGCTATTATTGGTAAATTTCAGGAGTTCCCAGTCTCTTAATAAAACTGGGTGGCGTAGTCGGATATTTTAATGGTGTCTAAGTTAGATTACCTATAAGTGTAACCAGACACCTGTGACAGTATTGTATAAGTTTTGAGGGCAGTTTTAAAATGTGTTATTGAGTCTAGTTGACAGATATGAGAGGGAAGAGCATTCCAGAGTTGAGTCGCTCTATGAGAGAATGCTCGAGCTCCAACAGAACCAAGTTTGGTGAGTGGTACAGAAAGTAAAGCTGCAGATGAAGATCTGAGTGAGCGAGAGGGAATGAAAGTCTGAAGGAGATCAGTGAGGTAGGGAGGAGCGAGGTTGTGGAGAGCTTTAAATGTTAAGAGCAGTATTGTGTATTGTATTCGGTAGTATACAATGACTGAGATGAATCTTGTACTCAGTTTCCCCCACTGCAAAATCTGAACCATTCCTAGCAGGGAACTTGCTAGCCTGAAATGTTTTCACACTAAATGCCCTAAACCAGTGGTTCTCAATCTGTGGGGCGGTGCAAAGATGTGAAAAAAAGAAAACAAGAATCGAAAATATGAAAAATACATCTATTGAAACCAAAACAAATTAACTTAAACTACATTCTGATACTAGAAAAATAAATATAGAGTTAGGTAAATGTCAATAAAAGTTAAGTAGGTACAATAAAATATGTGTCTATGATATATCATTAATTAAAAAAGAACAAATTGGTATTAGTGGGCTCCTTTCAAAAAAACGTTAGGGATGCGATTAAAACTGTTTTGAAAAGTCGGGTTGCAAATACTTAAAGGTTGAGAAATGCTGCCCTAAACAAAGGAGCCAGCTCCTGTGGGATCACAGACCACCTTCTACTCCCAGTTCGCTACCTCTGCAAGGATTTGGGCCGAACAAGCACAGATTGTCATATTACTAAATATTTTAATACTTATGACCTTTGTTACAATTCTACAGAACTTGGATAAGTAATTTCTTATCCTACAGAACCTCTGACCATCCCATGGTTGCTACTGTCAGTAAACAACATGGCGGTTACAATGAAACATTTTAATTTGTAGAGATCCCAGGAGTATTAAAAGCTGGAAGGTAAAACAGAAGTAAACATACAAGTTGAATGATTCAAATCAATGTCCATCAGTAAAATCAAAAGAGGTATTCATGTTAATTGAGAGTCCTTTCTTCCTAAAGGTGCTTTTTTAAAGTGTACGCCATTGTGCAGCCCTTTTTCACTTATTACTGGTCTCCATTGGGGCACAGTTTTCAATTTGGATGTGGCCCTGTTACTTACAGCATTTTTCCTTTGTGCCCTCCCTCACCTTAACCTATTGTCCATGGGGGAAGAGCGAAAGCTTTAGATTTGTCAAAAATTTCGATCTCCGGTTTTTGACGAATTTTTTTTAGTAGATGCGCCCTTGTCAGCCATGACAGCCTTGAGTTTATGTTGCACAGGTTTCTGTTTGCTTTGCACATCTGGACATGGCAGTTTCTCCCCATTTTTCTTTGCAAAACTATTCAAGCTCTGCCAAGTTGCAGTTGGATTGTGAGTGAACAGACTTTTTCATGTCCAGTCAGAAGTTCTCAATTAGAATGAGATCTGTGCCGGTATTTATCAAGCTCTGCACATCTGGACATTTATTAATTATTTATCAAGCATTTCAGAGTTGAAAATCTCAGAGTGATGGAAATTCCCCTTCCCCTTCATAAGTTATCGTCTAAGGGTGAGGACAGAAAGCTTTAGATTCGTCAAATTTTTTGATCTCGGGTTTTCGACAGATCTTTTATAGGGTCACTTGATATTGAAAACACTGATATCTCGATGATGTGTGTGTGTCTGTCTGTCTGTGTGTCAGTGTGTCACAGTTTCTTGAGGACGGTCTAGAGCTAAAATAGCTGGACGGAAAAATACCAAACTCAAAATTTAAACCTGTTATGAGATGACGATGCGCTAATTAGTTTTTGAGCCAAATCGTGAAAGAGAAAGAGACACTCTAGAGGAACTCTCAAATACTGTAATTCTGCAATTAATTATGAACTCTTTTATGATCAGAAAGATCAGCATCAAAATGGTAAATAATTACTGAAAGGTTATAGAATGGTTCGGGTAAAGCCTTCTGACGCTCACATCTGAATTTTTTAAAAATGTATTATTAGTCACATTCCAAAAATAAGCAAAGTCAAAGAATGTGTGAGTTTCAAATGATCAGCTTAACCTCACATGCATCTAGACTATTGCTTAGACTGACAAAGAAAATAATTGAAAAAATAATAGAACAAAATCTATTGGAGAATCAAGTAGTTTTCAGAAAGAGAAATGGAGTGACAGATGCAATTTTCCAAATAGGAGTGCTCCGTGAAACATCTTTAGAAAGAAATAAAGCCTTATATTTATGGTAAATTAATTATAGAAATGCATTTGGTACAATAAATGTTGGTTATGCCACAGGCTAGTACACCAGCAATTGAGAGAAAATTAATCAAAGCCATATATTGGAAATAGGAGGCTTACAGTAGAACTGCAAATGAAAGCTCAAGTAAAAAAAAGGCAAAGATTTATATTTATCTTTTTCAGTTTATATACTGAATATTTAATAACAGCTGGACTAAAAGAACATAAAAGAATAAACATTGGGTGGGGCATACTAAACAATATAAGATATGCAGATGACACTGTACTGATTGCAGAAAAACAAATTTGACCTGGAGAAACAAATTGACAATATAATTTAAAAATGAAGGAAATATGGAATGAAATTAAACACAAATAAGACCGAAGTAATGATAATTGCAGGGCAAAACAAGTGAGCTATTGGAAAAAGAAGTGAAACTGGAGCCAGTTAAAAGGCATGAATGCTTGGGAAAATGGATAAAAGAACCTGGGAAATGTACAAAAGAAATTAAGAACACAACTAGGAATCGACAAAGGTGCTTTCTGGAAACAGAAACAACTAATGAAGGGAGGTTTAAAACTTGATGTGAAAAGGAAATTGCTGAAGTGTAATGCAGGCTCCAGTTCAGCACACAACTCCTAAGCCAGCCAACATTACAAAAAAGGGCACAAATGCCATTAACAATGTGACAGAAAATGTGTTTTAAAAGTTATTTTGTGTGCTTATTTTAATTGTGGCAAAATAAGCACTTTCTTATTTTAAGAAGTTAGAGAATGCATACAAATCGTAATACTCGATGTGAATCAGTTAACTGATTGAAAATTGAAGCATTTTTTGTTGGGAGTACAATGAGAGACAAGAATAGATAAAGAGATAATAATGCAAGACGAGAAAAGAAACATGAGTGAACACAGCACGGGTCAAACCATGTCCTACAAACATATAGCAAAACAGGAGTCACCAGGACTCTAAAGACTTGGATCTTCGTCCTTTTGCAGAGATATGGGGAGCACCACACACCCCTTTTCAGTGACCTCATGACCTTCATGTTATCCCAATCAGTCTACTGATTTCATTGGAAGAGTCACCAGAAACATGAATGTCACTGCCGAGGTAAGTAAACCTCTCAGCAAGGTCGACACTCTCTCCGCAGACAGACACACTGCTGATGGCTGCTCCCAAGAGGTCATTAAAGGCCTGGATGTTGGTTTTTATCCAGGACACTGGCAAGCCCAAACACTCAGACTCCTCTCTCAGTCTCTCGAGAGCCCCGATTAGAGCCTCCATCGACTCTGCGAAGATTGCAGCATCATCGACAAAGTCAAGATCAGTGAATCTTTCTTCACCAAACAGATGCCCCACAACCGCTGGACTTAAGGGCTTTGTCCAAAATATTTCAGACAACACCAGAAGTAACAGTGAAGAATATGGAAAATCTCATCTGCTGTCGTCTGTTTTGGGATTCTTTAGATATTAGTAAATCCTCGTGTGCTGTATCTCTTTAACAGAAGAGCAATGCCATTTTTGAAGATCAGTTGATTCTTTTGGATAGCAAAATAGAGTCTTCCTCTTACCCAATCCAGAAGTTGCATTTCAGTATCTTCACCTATGTCAAAAAATTTTTGCCTGAGAGTGGACTGGCTTGTATGTTACTATCACTACTTTCTCCTGATACCTCCCAGCATACGCTAACGGTATAAGGCATAACTAAAACTTTCAGAAGAAATCTTTGGCGCTGGAATGCCCTACCAGAGAACCTGAGAACACAGCAGATTGTGGGCTGTTTAAAAAAACAGCTAAAGACTTTTCTGTTTAGGAAAGCTTATTAACAAGAATGCTAATAATTATTGTTGTTTTATCTCTGTTTTTATCTTGTTTTGTCTTTGTTAATTTTTTTTATGTAGCACTTTGAGATTTACTACAAATGTTAAGTGTCGTATAAATAAAATGAATTATTATTATTATTATTATTACTCTGCAGTACTCTGCAGTACTCTGCTGTTTCCAAAGCCAATCGCTCTTTTAAATAAAATATCCTATATTTTACCCAACACATTTTGGATCTCTAGTCTGTAGATGCCCTTCAGGTTTGGGGAGCTTCATGAATGAATTCACTGGAACCTTACAACCCTACACACACTGTGGTTTTCCATCCACCATTGTGACAAATCCATATTTAATGTAGTCAGGGTTACGTTTATGCAAGAAATGCTTTCCTGTCTTTGACTTGGTAGGAATGACATTAGATTATCCATCCATCCATTATCCAACCCGCTATATCCTAACTACAGGGTCACGGGGGTCTGCTGGAGCCAAACCCAGCCAACATAGGCCACAAGGCAGGAAACAAACCCCGGGCAGTGCACCACCCACCGCAGGGCACACACACACACATGCACACACACACCCAGCACACACTAAGGACAATTTCGGATTGCCAATGCACCTAACCTGCATGTCTTTGGACTGTGGGAGGAAACTGGAGCACCAGGAGGAAACCCACGCAGACACGGGGAGAACATGCAAACTCCACGCAGGGAGGACCTGGGAAGCAAACCCAGGTCTCCTTACTGCGAGGCAGCAGCGCTACCCACTGCGCCACCATGCTGCCCACATTCGATTATATTCCTCATTAAATAAATAAACAAGTATAATGCTTTTGTTTGATTTTATTATGGAGAGGTGGATCTCTTTATTTAATTTTAGGACTTACGTAAAACTCTGATTAGGTCATTATAATACAGAAATATAGAAAATATGCAGAAAAGAATACAGACTTACTAGCACTACTATTGTGTTAAAACCTATACAGTGCATTCCAAATGTGGTTTTTTTTTTTTACATTTTACTCTGCTGCACACTTGTGCTTATATCATTTAAATTCATTTTCTTCACATCGGGCAACACTCAATACCCAAGAATGACATAAAAATTTTAGGAATTTTTGAAAATATATTAAAAATAAAAAATTAGAATATCACATAGACATGAGTAGTTGGACTCTTTGCTATGACACTTGAGGTCTGGTTCAGGTGCATCCCATTCTGGTGATCTTTGTTTAGATGTTTCTACACCTTTTTTGGGGTCCACCCATGGACAATTCTATTGATTGCACATGAATAGGAAACAACATGTATATCTGTTTCTTGAAGGTCACACAGTTGAGGAATGAGGTTAAAGGAATTGCCTACAGAGCGCAAAGGCACAGATCTGGGAAAGGCTACAAACATCCCTGTAGCATTGGAGGCTCCAAAGAGTACCATGGTCTCCA
The DNA here is from genome assembly GCF_900747795.2 of Erpetoichthys calabaricus. Lineage (NCBI taxonomy): Eukaryota > Metazoa > Chordata > Cladistia > Polypteriformes > Polypteridae > Erpetoichthys > Erpetoichthys calabaricus. The sequence continues at coordinate 148,031,698 of NC_041403.2, forward strand.
TAATTCTTAAATGGAATAAGTTTGGAATGAACACAAGTTCTTCTAGAGATGGCTGCCCTGCCAAACTGAGCAATTGTCGGAGAAGAGCCATGGCAAGAGAAGCTGATTAAGAACCCAACAGTCACTCTGGCTGAGCTCCAGAGAACTTGTGTGTAGATGAGAGAAACTTCCAAAAGGATAAAAATCGAAGAAACACTCCTCTGGTGTGGCCTTTATGACAGAGTGTTAAGACAGAAGCCTCTCCTCAGTAAAAGACACATTAAGTCCATTTGAAGTTTGAGAAAGGGCACCTGAAATAGTGAGGAATAGTGTGAGGAATAACATTTTCTGGTCTGAAAAGCCAATATAAGCATCATCTCTGGAGAAAACCAGGCATTGCTCTTCACCAGAGCAATACCATTCCAGTGATGGTGGTGGTGGTGGCATCATGTTGTGGGGTTGTTTATCAGCAGCAAGGATGAGGAGACAAATCAGGTTTAAGGGAAAGCTCAACAGAACAAAGTGCAGAGAAGTACTCTGGGCCTAAGAATGGGCTGAAGGTTCACCTTAAAACCTTCTAACAGTCCAATGACCCTAAACACAAAGCAAAAACAACACGCGTGTGGCTTAGAGATGACTCTGTGAATGTCCTTGAGCTGCTAAGTCAGAGACATACTTGAGCCCAATTGAACATCCCTGGAGACTCCTGAATATACCTATCCACTGGTGGTCTACATCCAACCTGGTAGAGCTTGAGAGCATCCACAGAGAAGAATGGCAGAAATTCCCCCAACGCAGGTGTGTGAAGCTTGTTATGTTAAACCCAAGAAGACTCCCAAACTGTAACCGCTGTCAAAGGGGCTTCAACAAAGTACAGAGTAAAGCATCTGAATACCTGTGTCAAAGGGACATTTCAGTTTTTTATTTTTAATAAATGTGCCACAATTTCTAAAACCCTGTGTTTTGCTTTATCATTTTTGGGTATTTGATGTTTTATAAGAGAAAAAAATGAATGATTTTAGCACAAGACTGCAACACATTAAATTTAGATTAAACTAAAGGAGTCTGAATACTTTCTGAAGGCACTGTAAACCTGATCTTTGTTACACAAGGTGGACAGCAGAGGTCTCCACAGTTCTATATTGCATGTGACTTCTAGTGAGCAGCATGACTCATTTTAAGTTTAGGAAAAACAATCTCACAACCTCACATCATCCACACGCAACCCAGTAGCTGAGAACTTGTGCTGTACAGGGCTGATTTGTGCTTTCTGATCAATGGAAAAGGTTTGTGAATGTCAAACGCCAACATAACTATAAATGGGAAGGTTTTGTTTTTTATTATATATGCACAAGTGAACCTCGAGCAGTGGTCCTCAATCACAGTCCTGGATGGCCACAGTGGCTGCAGGTTTTCCTTCCAGCTAGTTTCCTAATTAGAAGACAGCCCTTGCTGATAATGAAACTTGTTATTTAACTCTTTGGCTTCTTAGCGCTTTCATTCATCCATCCATCCATCCATCCATCCATTTTCCAACCCGCTGAATCCAAACACAGGGTCACGGGGGTCTGCTGGAGCCAATCCCAGCCAACACAGGGCACAAGGCAGGAACCAATCCCGGGCAGGGTGCCAACCCACCGCAGGACACACACAAACACACCCACACACCAAGCACATGCTAGGGACAATCCACCTAACCTGGAGTGCCAGTGAGCCCTGAACACCAGACACAACTCCCGCAGACACAGTTTCAGGCTAAAGTAAATTGTTTTACTGTGAGCAATAATACCTTCACAGGCTTTTTAAAGTCAGTTCACCTCCAAATAATATACCAAGTAATTCTCTATCTCCTTCCACTCCTCCTTATTGAGTGTTGTCCATCACCTCCCGACTCTGTCTCTCCATGCAGATGGGGTAGTTTCCTTTTATGGTGGGCCCAGAAGAGCTTCCGGTGTTGTGCCATTGCTTGACGGAAGACTCTCCGGGTCATGCGGTTTTCCCCAAATTAAGGAGTTCCAATCATCACAGTGTCTAAATCCTGTAGCAGCCAATGACATTAACCCCAAAACTGTGGCTATCCAAACTGGGGCTGAGTCAGGGGTATGGCCAGCTCTTATATTGGGAGACAAATGATTCATAAAATCCAATTGTTCTTTGTCCATCCATTATTTTTTCCGCCCAACTAGGATTAAAACTGAGTATCCTCCCAGATGAGTTGCGACTCCCTTTTTGTGTTCCTTCCATTACAGCCTCCTAACCCGGTAGGTAATAATTCTCATACCCAGTCATGATGCAAGTCCACCCACATTGGCACTTAAAATATATAAAGCGATATGATGTCCATCAGTAGTCCAGCACCCATGCCTTTCTTGTCCGCTATACACATGTGGATGGGAATGTCTACTGAAGAAAGGCAAGTGGCCCGCGTAAATATTAAACCATATAGCATACAACTGTCCATCCAGGTGTCAGGTTTCCAGTATCCACAACAGGGCTAGAATGTTGGACAAAGAAAGGCAACAAGAAGCACAAAGAAAGAGGGACGTATGGGCTACAATGTACAATAAAAAAAGGTAAAAAAATCATGCAAAAAAAAAAGAGGAATGTATGGCATATCTGGTTTACAGCGGTTCATAAATGTACAACAAACAAGGTTTGCTGAGTCCCCCAGCACTGTCTCAAGAGTATGGAAGAGACACCAGGAGACAATCCATTACACAAGGAGAGCTGGAAAGGGGCATTGAGTGGCATCAACCCAGCATCGGGACTGGTATCTGCTCTTTTGTGTGAGGAGGAACAAGAGGAGCAATGCCAGAGCCCTAAAAAACGGCCTCCAGCTTGGTACTGATGTGCATGTGTTTGATCAAACTGTTAGAAACAGACTCCATGAGGGTGGCATTAGGGCCTGACGTTCTCTAGTGGGGCCTGTGCTCACAATCTCTCACCGTGCAGCTCGAATGGCATTCGCCAGAGAATGCCACGATTGGCAGCTCTGCGATTGGAACCCCGTTCTCTTCAACAATAAGAGCGGATTCACACTGAGACATGAAAGAGTCTGGAGACGCCATGGTGAAGATTATACAGCATGCAACATTTTCTAGCATGACCAGTTTGGTGGTGGGTCAGTGATGGTCTAAAGAGGTATATACTTGGAGGGTCGCACAGATCTCCATGGGCTAGGCAACAGTACCCTGACTGCTGTTAAATACCAGGATGAAAACCTCAGACCTTATGCTGGTGTAGTTGTCCACAGGTTCCTCCTGGTGCAGGACTAGGCCCGGCTTCATGTGGTTAGAATGTGTAATCAGTTCCTGGATTACAAATGCATTGATGCAGTTGACTGGCCTGTATGTCCCACAGTTCTCCTCGTGTATTGGCCCATCTCCTGGTGTTTCATCCATGCTCTTGAGACTGTGCTGGGAGACTCAGCAAACCTTCTTCTGATAGTACGTATGGATGTGCCAGCATGGAGAGGCTGGACAACCTGTGCAACTTGAATGGGCTGCAAGTACTCCCTCATGCTACTAGTACACTAGCAAAATGCAAAACTAGAGAAGATCAGTGAGCAAAGGATAAGATTGATTGTGGCCACCACCTGCTAAACCATTCCCTTTTTGGGGTTGTCTTGCTGGTGCCTCTCCATATCTATCTATCTATCTATCTATCTATCTATCTATCTATCTATCTATCTATCTATCTATCTATCTATCTATCTATCTATCTATCTATCTATCTATCTATCTATCTATCTATCTATCTATTGTGACGGACGGCTGGGACCATTGCCTGGCCGGGACGCCCCTTTTACACTGAATCCAGGGGAACAGCCATGGGCTGCACACTACTTACCCCGGAATGCTTGGTTGCTGCCCCCCTGGGTTGCATCGGGGGCACAATAGTGGAACACCGGAGCTTAGCCCTGTTGGGTTCCATGACCACTGCCATGGGGAACTGCACGGCTTCCTCAGCCCGTGTGGGCTGTGATGCAGCCACACCCGGAAGTGCAGCCTCAATTTGGTCAATCATCACCTGGAGCACTTCTGGGTGGGCTATAAGAGGAACCAACAGCCACTACTCAAAGCGCCAGAGTCAGGAGGAGGAGGACAAAGCTGCCTGAGAGGAGTGGAGGAAGAAGAGTGTGTTTTGGTGTTTTCTTTTTGTATGGTTTTTGGGGACTATGTAGGGCCCGTGGGACACGGGGAAGACATGCCCCACAGCTGAAGAAAAAATAAATTTTTGTTACCCTTTTGATGTGTTTGTGTTGGGTCAGCGCTGATATAGCACCTTTTCCACACTCTATCTATCTATCTATCTATCTATCTATCTATCTATCTATCTATCTATCTATCTATCTATCTATCTATCTATCTATCTATCTATCTATCTATCTATCTATAGTGAGACTTGCCTGGACACCATCAGACAGACACCGCATTTTTATAAAACTCATGTTTATTTTCTGCTCTTCCAATACCAACACAACACTGTCCCGCACAACACACTGTGCTCCTCGCCCAAATCACCTTTCTCCTGGGCCTTTCTCTCATTGTCCCTGGGCCGCCTTTTCCTCTCTCCACGGGCGCTTCGTCCTGCTCCCACTCCCGACTCCAGCTCCCTGATTGGAAGGAGGCGGCCCCTTTTATTCTTACCCAGATGAGCTCCAGGTGCTCTGCCTGACGACACTTCCTGGTGTGGCGGAAGTGATGGGAGAGCACCCGGAAGTAACTCCAGGTGTCCCTGGAAGGATCGACGTCCATGAGTGTGGCGGAAATAAATGTGTCCTGGGCTCCATGAGGCTCGGGGCGCCACCTGGCGGTGGGCATGGGCCCCAATGGGCTTGAGCCTCCCTGCTCCCCTTCCGTGGCCCTCTTCCGATCCAGGGCGGTTGCCCCCTCGTGGCCCGGAGGACAAGTGCGCCACCTCTCGGTCCTTCCAGGCGTCTGACCCCCAGCCTCCTGCGACACTATCTATCTATCTATCTATCTATCTATCTATCTATCTATCTATCTATCTATCTATCTATCTATCTATCTATCTATCTATCTATCTATCTATCTATCTATCTATCTATCTATCTATCTATCATACCAATACAATTTGAGTATCAGTAAGCAGTTGCAGTACCCACCATTGTGAAACAGAAAACAAACAAGTCCTCGAGGATCCAGAAGCTAGCAAGATTCAGTATAGGGCATCTAAGAGTGGGCATCTGTTAAAGAATATTAGTTAAAAGGAGATGGCCTTCGAATGGAAACGATTTGAAAAGGACCTTGACTAGAAGTACATTAGCACTTCCTTTGTATGATTTGAACACAGACAAAGGTGTTCCTGTTTTGTCAATACTAAAGGATGACGTCTGAAAATGCTAAATTAGGCAAAAAAGCCTGCAACATTTGTAAAGAAACAAATTGAGAGAAAACGTTTAAGCTATTTCACCAACAAATACAGACCGACACAAATGTGTTTGCATGACAGCTTGTTTCATAACATTTAGGAAATGATCTTCTTTCTCTTTTTTCTTTATATAAAAGTTATGAATACCATGATTGTGTTTACCTTTATGCTCTGATCAAGGCTGACCTAATTGAATCCTGATTTTCTAATACAGCAATGATCTAAATGCTTTAACTTTTACAGAGGCTGACAAATACATGGCCAGGTCATTGTATTTTTCAAAAGTGCACTTTGTCATGCCAGCCCACAACAGATCTTTATCTATTTTAGATATTCATGGTTCTTGTTTGGATTGCAGGTCTCATTTGTTAAATTTCTAATGTATGTTTCTCATGTAAGAGGAGCATCTATTTTGAAAATGGTGCCACCTTTTATTCTAGCTTATCCTTTCAGAAAACTGGGCACTAAATTTATGCCAACAATACTTGTCTACATTTGTGAACATACAGGTCATGGGAGTCTATACGTAGACAAGTCACAGGAGGCGCTGCTCAAGCTTTATAAACACACTGGTGAGGCCTCTTCTGGATTCCTGTGTGCAGTTTAGGTCTCCAGGTTACAAAATGGACATAGCAGCACTAGAAATGGCCCAGAGAAGAGCGACTAGGCTGATTCCAGGGCTACAGGGGATGAGTTATGAAGAAAGATTTAAAGAGCTGAGCCTTTACAGTTTGAGCAAAAGGACTTTAGAAATGCTATGACTGAAGTGCAATCAGGCAGGCAGTGTGGTGTAGTGGTTAAGGCTTTACACCTCAAACCCTTGTGGGTTTAAATCCTGTTACTGACACTGTGACTGTGAGCAAGTCACATGACCTGACTGTGCTCAAATTCAAAAACCAAAAGAAATGTAACCAATTATATCATAAATGTTGTATGACTCAGGCGCCGTCGCGAGTGACAGTCTTTCCAGCAGCTCCGTGTATTACTTTATATTTCTACATTTTTCTCTGTTTCTCTGATCACTCCTACCACTTTCTTTTATGTGGACTCGTTCCCTGGACACTTTTTACTATTTGGACATGGATTTTTACACACCAAGACTTGTCTATTCAGGTAGTCGACTTCAAGCGCTGAGAACAAAGGCCCGTGCCGGTGTGGTTCCCTATTTACCCGACGAGGTAAGAAGGTAGTATCGTGGCAGCAGAGCCGGCACTAAGCTAAAGGCTAAGCAGCTAGCGAGAAAGTGGTGATACAAGCCTTCGGTATCTTCTGTGATCCTGGGAAATGTGAACTCACTACCAAATAAGATCGTCGAACTGGCTGCGCTGGTAAAAAATGTCAGGACCTACAGAGAATGCAGTTTGTTGTGTTTTTCTGAAACGTGGCTAACAACTAACATCCCAGATGCTAACGTGGATCTACCCGGGTTTAGCACAGTTAGAGCGGACAGAGACGCAAATACCTGCGGGAAGCGGAAACGAGGAAGACTAGCTCTCTATGTGAATACAAGGTGGTACAACTCTGGACATGTAAACGTCAAAATCTCCACTTGCTGCATGGACATCGAACTGTTGGCCGTAAGTCTGCGTCCCTATTACTTGCCCAGAGAGTTTGGACACGTCATTATTGTTATTGTTTACATCCCTCCTCTGGCGGACGTGGAGATACAGGGTGACATCATCCATTCTGCTGTTGCTAAACTGCAAACACAGCACCCCGAGGCGTTTGTGCTAATCGCTGGAGACTTTAACCATGTGACGCTGGACAAAACATTACCTGCCTTCTCGCAGTATGTGGATTGTGTCAAATAGGACTATTGACCTACTGTAAGCAAACGTTAAAGATGCATATACAGCGCCACCCCGCTGCCTGCACTTGGGAAAGCAGATCATAACCTGATTCTGCTTCAGCCTCACTACAAACCAAGAGTGAGGGTCCTACCTACAACCACACGCTCATTCAAGAAGTGGTCCCTGGAACTACGGACTGGGATATTCTGCAAGGATCATATAGTGAGAACATTGAGGAGGTTGTTGACTGCACTACTGACTACATCAACTTCTGTATGGACATTGTAGTTCCAGTAAGAACAGTATGCTGCTATGCTAACAACAAGCCATGGATTACAAGTGACATCAAGGGCCTTTTGAACCAGAAGAAAAGGGCTTTTAAAGGCGATGATCAGCATGAGCTCAAGTGCATGCAGAAGGAACTCTGAGTCCAGCTCAGGGTGGCAAAGGAGCAGTACAGGAGAAAGCTGGAGCAAAAGTTGCAGAATAACAGCATGAAGGAAGTGTGGGATGGGATGAAGATCATCACTGGTTGCAGCTCAACAAGAACACGGGAACACAGCTGGAAAGTTGTTAAGAGTGAATTTCACACAAACCTTATGGCGTTTTTCTCTATATAGATAACCACAGACACATGGAATAAGTGACCAAGTAGTGAGGCAGACAGTAGGAGTTTATGGGCCTTCGAAGCTAGACTGGGTGGTATTTTTGAAAAATTAGATGTATTGGACTGGCGAGCTTTGTTGAGTTGAATGACCTGCTCTTCTTTACATTTTTCCATTGTTCTTGTTGTAGTCCTTTTGTTTGATCAAAAAAAAAGTAAACAGATTTTTAACTGTAACCTAACAGTGTTATCTTACATTGCAGTTCATAATAATATAGTAAAAAAATGAATTAATTAACATGATTTAATGGTTCATTTACTGGCAGGAAAAAAAACAAAAAAGTCCATTTCAAAACATGTTCTCTTTAGAACAAACATATATAACAAAAGTAAATTGCGGTTGCTTGCAACTTCCAGCATTGCTAACCACTGTGCTACCTTGGCGTCACCACAGCACAACAACAACAACAACATTTATTTCTATAGCATGTTTTCATACAAATGATGTAGCGCAAAGCACTTTGCAAGATGAAGAAAGAAAAAATAAAAAAAATAAAAATAAAATTAGGCAATATTAATTAACAAGGTATAATAAAATTAGGCTACTAATACTAATTAACAAACAATAAAGTAAGGTCTGATGACCAGGGAGGACAGAAAAAAACAAAAACAAAAAAACTTCAGAAGGCTTGAGAAAAAAACAAAATCTGCAGGGGTCTTGAGGCCACGAGACCACCCACTGGACATTCTACCTAACATAAATGATCTCAATCAGTCGTCATGGTTTACAGGCTTCACGTGGAAGAATTAGACGATAATGGTCATGTGGACCTCTGGCCTTCGATCCATTACTGTAGGGACTGCATGGTGCCCTGATCAGGTGGTGGTGGTGGCACAGATCGCCATCACAGAAATAACTGAAAAAGAACAGCAGAGAAAGTAGGGGTTAGTGCGGATTGTACAGCCACGAAAAAAATGATAATAAAATGCATATACAAAATATCACAATTACACTAAAATGAAGCTACGAGAAAGCCATGTTAAAGTAATGTGTTTTTAGCAGTTTTTTAAACTGCTTCACCGTATTAGCCTGGCAAATTTCTTTTGGTAAGCTATTCCAGATTTTAGGTGAATAACAGCAGAAGGCCGCCTCACCACTTCTTTTAAGTTTAGCTCTTAGAATCATAAGCAGACACTCATTTGAAGATCTAAGGTTACGATTTGGAGTGTAAGATGAAAGGCATTCTGAAATATAAGATGGAGCAGATGATTTAAGGCTTTGTAAACCATAAGCAGGATTTTAAAGTCAGTTCTAAATGGCACGGGTAACCAGTGTAGTGATGTTAAGACTGGTGTGATGTGCTCGGATTTTCTTTTCCTATTTAAGATTCTAGCAGCTGCATTCTACACTCATTGCAACCAATTGATGTCTTTTTGGGTGGTCCAGAGAGGAGTGCATTACAGTAATCTAGTCAACTAAAAACAAAAGTGTGAACTAATTTTTCAGCAGTTTGAAAAGTTGTAAGGGATCTAACGTTTGCAATATTTCTTAAGTGAAAAGATGATGTCCTTGTGATCTGATTTATATTTGATTTAAAATTCAGGTCAGAGTCAATAATTACCCCTAAATTCTTTTCCTCTGTCTTGCCTTTTAAGACTAATGAATCGTTTATTTCTAATACCCTCATTATATCTATTTTTGCCAATCACTAAGATTTCTGTTTTCTCCTTATTTAGTTTGAGAAAATGACTACTCATCCACTCAGAAACACAAGTAAGACATTGGGGTCAGTGAACCAAGAGAGTCGGGGTCATCAGGCGCTATTGATAAATACAGTTGTGTGTCATTAGTATGTGTTAGGTTTGACGTTTAACAGAGCACAGGGTGAGAAATTAGAAACAGAAATAAATAAAACAATCATAAACAGAAGTAAACTTTCTATTTTATTGATTATGGATTTAGCTTGTCAGTTACTGATAGAAATTGATTATTGTTTATTTATCTCTAAAATAAATGATTCAGATGTTAATTTTTCTGAATATTTACATTATTGGCTTTCAAATAATATTACTCGACATTAATTTGAAACAAGATATATAAATTACATTGGTAATTAGAAAACCTGTGCACATCTGCATGTGTTTAAGTGAACGTTTACCAGTCCTGGAGGTTCACCTGCAAAATGATTTGTTAAAAGAGTGGGAGCCCTGCCTATGAAACATTTTTTTTTTCGTATATATGTATGAGAAAACAAAAAAAATCCTATTATTTGTAGTAGTTTTGGATCATCATGAAATTCAGGTTCTGTTGTTCACCTTTCAAGCATTTCGTAGTCTTGGCCTTTAACTTTAACAGGTCAGTCCAAAGACACACAGCCAAGCTGAAGTTAAATGTTAAGATTTCTGAGCTGTATTTAATTCATTTACTCACCTCTAAAAAAGAACATTAAAGTGAAAAGAAAATCATGTCCATATCTGATGAACAAAATTGCTTGATTACTTCATTTAAGTACTGCAGGAGCTCTAGCCATAACGGAGTCTCCTGCTGTTAATTTGAATCGGAAGGGTTGAAAATAAAAGCTGCAAACCCTTGTGCTTAAGGTTGCATCCCTTCTATAGTAAGAAACAAATGGACTCATGGGAAGAAAATCAAATATGTGGACGTCAGTAATCAGAGTATGGTTCAATTGAACCATATTTATGAAGTGCTTCCTAATGGCAATCACTGGCACTGAAATTGTTTATATATAGAAATGATTAATACATAAAGTGCACTTTATAAACTTAACTTTACTTTCTTATGATTTAGCTAGCGTTTCCCAGTGCTAACGATGAGTCGTTTCCGGGCCTCATAGAACATTTGCCAAACTCCTAGAACATGGGTGTCGACTCCGGACCTGGAGGGCCACAGTGGCTGCAGGTTTTCATTCTAACCATCTTCTTAATTAGTGGCCAGTTTTGCCTTAATGTTAATTAACTTGACTCAGGCTCCTTTGTTGATTCTTTTTCCTTAATTAGCAGCCAAATAATAATGAGACACAAAACAAGCCACCACATCTGCGCCCATCACACAATATCTGAAAATAAAGAAAGATGAAGTTCTCAGTAAGGTTGATCTCTCAGGTCACCAAAATATCTTGATGGTGTTCTTAGAAAAAACAGAAAAATCAACAGTTTTGAATATGTCTGCTGTGGCAGAAATAGATCAGCAACAGGCCGTGGAATTAAATAACGAGTTTAATTAATAGCAAGAATTGGCTTCTCATTAAGAAACTGGTTGGAGTTTGAATACCTAACTTAGCTGGTCATCTGTTATAGATAGTGTTTCCTGAAGAGGCATTAGCTCTCTGGAAATGTGTTCGTTTCAATTGCGGCGTTTTAATAACCTGAATTTAAATAAAAAGGTATTATCCCTCCCCCGCATGCAATATGACGGTTAAAAGATTACACGAGAACAAAAGCATAATTTAGCTCTTTACTGATGGGTTCATGTGGTATTACATACGGGAAGCTTATGACAGACATATCAAGCCATGGGAATCTTGATCTGTGCAGTCCGTCATCTTTCGTCGCCACACTGAAAGGATTTTAGCCGGACAGAAGACATACTCTTCCGCTCGGAAGCTTCAAAGTGTTTGTCGTAGGTGTCCATTCTTAAATACAGGCTGGTCCATGTGCAGGCTCTTGGCTCCGATCCAAACAAGGACAGGACAGGACTCATACCCCACCTACAAACATACAGGAATAGCACAATGCCTACATACAGTTCTCTTTCTCCCAACAAGGAAAGAGATTTTTGCTGACAGAGGACAGAAATATACTAGTCTGTCTTTAGGCTGACTATTCAATTCTACAGTTGTCTGTGGCTCTCTAGCCCTGTGCTTGGTTCGGCAATTCTAAATGCTGCTGTTGTGCTGCTGTGTACCATACTTGGTCTGCCTGTATGAATGAGTCCATAACAGTGGGCACAGAGAACAGTGACATTAAACTTAATAAAAAAAACACATAGTATAACAGATAGATAGATAGATAGATAGATAGATAGATAGATAGATAGATAGATAGATAGATAGATAGATAGATAGATAGATAGATAGATAGAGTACTTTATTAATCCATCCATCCATCCATTTTCCAACCCGCTGAATCCGAACACAGGGTCAAGGGGGTCTGCTGGAGCCAATCCCAGCCAACACAGGGCACAAGGCAGGAACCAACCCGGGCAGGGTGCCAACCCACCGCAGTACTTTATTAATCCCAAGGGGAAATTTACAATCTGTTGGCTTGTTTCATGTCTCATTTCTGTTTGGCTGTCATTTAATGAAGAAAACAATCAATTCAGAGCACTGAATCCTTAATAACAGGGCTATTAAAATGAAGGGGAAAAGAATTTAATTAACAGTGAAAAATGGTTACCGATTAGGAAAAGGGTTAGAAAGAAAACCTGCAGCCACTGCGGCCCTCCAAGTCCAGATTTCGACACCCCTTTATTAGAAAGTCGAACAAGCAAATGACCTTTTTTTTTTCACAGGGTCTCACAGAGACGGGACTTGGCTTAAATGACCCGTACATTAGGACAGACAACAGCCCTGGCCTGGGCCAGTTCATCTCAGATTTTCAATTTTATATTTTTTTAAATACAGAGTCTAAAAATAAAAGCAGTGTGTCCTGAGATGAACTGGCATTTTGTCTGGGGCTGTTTTAACACCTTAAGCTAAAACAGGAAATTTTCTTATTTTGCTCTCTCCCCAGATGTTGTTTTATAACTGATCATGCTGAGAAGAGATGCAAATATGCATGGGGTCCTTCCCACCTTATTTTGTAGCTTCTTACATAACACAAAGTACACCGCCAGGGGCAGTTGTTGTGCGGAGTTTATTCAGCCCATAAACTGCCTCACCCAGCACATTCCTTTCGACCAGATTACATTTCATCTATACTAATAAAAGGCAAAGCCCTCACTGACTCACTGACTGACTGACTGACTGACTGACTGATTGACTGACTCACTCATCACTAATTGTCCAACTTCCTGTGTAGGTGGAAGGCTGAAATTTGGCAGGCTCATTCCTTACAGCTTACTTACAAAAGTTAGGCAGGTTTCATTTCGAAATTCTACGTGTAATGGTCATAACTGGAACCTCTTTTTTGTCCATATACTGTAATGGAAGAGGCGGAGTCACGTATCGCGTCATCACACCTCCTACGTAATCACGTGAACTGAAAACAAGGAAGAGATTTACAGTACGACTCAAACGCGGGAACGAAGGTAAATGACGTTAATTGTTGAGTGTCTTTTAGTACTGTGTAAGCATACATATTAACACATGTGCAATTAAATGTGTGGATTTACGGGGTGATTTCTCATGCTTAAAAGCTCGCCTTTTATTAAAAAGGTAAATGCAAACTGTTTTCATTCTGAAGGGCACAAACCACGTTCGATTTCAGCTGTTAAACGCTCAAAAATGTCGGTACACCAGATAAATAAGCGCAACATATTATCAGTTGTATTGTATGCTTACAATACATATAGAAATGTGTTAATCGTTAACTAATAGTATGAGATGGAGTTTTTCGACTTGCACCTTGATTTAAACGATTGTATGTCTTGGTGGGTTTGCGTAGCTTATTGTCAATATCTTTACACCTCTTTTTAAGACTTATTGACTGAAACGGGCTTTCACAAAAAAAGTTAGGGCTTTGCTACAGGATACACCCTCCACAAGTTAAGGAAGTAAAAATAAAGGTATATATTTCTGTTTTATTTAAACCTTTTAAGTTCGTATGCATAGCCACATTTGGCTGTTTTAGTTTTTTTTTTTTTCTTTCTTCAGTAATATTTAATCTCCTTAAAGAAAAACAACATATGCATTTTACTTTTTTTGTATCTCATTAGTAATATTTTAGTGTAAAAGGATAACCAGTATTAACACATGTGCAATTAAACGTGTGCATTTACGGGGTGATTTCTCAGGCTTAAAAGCTTGCCTTTTATTAAAAAGGTAAATGCAAACTGTTTTCATTCTGAAGGGCACAAACCACGTTGAATTTCAGCCGTTAAACGCGCAAAAATGTCGGTACACCAGATAAATAAGCGCAACATATTATCAGTTGTATGCTTACAATACATATAGAAATGTGTTAATCATTAACTAATAGTATGGGATGGTGTTTTTCGACTCGCACGTTGATTTAAATGATTCCATGTCTTGGTGGGTTTGCGTAGCTTATTGTCAATATCTTTACACCTGTTTTTAAGACTTACTGACTGAAACGGGCTTTCACGAAAAAAGTTAGGGCTTTGCTACAGGATACACCCTCCACAAGTTAAGGAAGTAAAAATAAAGGTATATATTTCTGTTTTATTTAAACCTTTTAAGTTCGTATGCATAGCCCCATTTGGCTGTTTTAGTTTTTTTTTCTTTCTTCAGTAATATTTAATCTCCTTAAAGAAAAACAACATATGCATTTTACTTTTTTTGTATCTCTTTAGTAATATTTTAGTGTAAAAGGATAACGAGTATTTAAACCTTTTATGTTACTTTATAAAGTTATTTTACACAATGTTCAAAAATTAATAAGAAAGCTACATATTTTGGCAGCTGCTGCTTTAATTTTCAATGAAATGAAAAAAGCTCTCCAAGAGAAAACGTCAACGTTTGCACTATCTAAAAAGGAGAAACCCTCATTTATAAAGGTTTGCTGCAGATGACTTAACTGAAAATAAATGAATAGTTCCTATGTGTATAAAACCTATTTATCTATTTGACTTATGCCTTTATTCCAGCAACTTGCAACATCTGAGGTACAATTTGTTACATTACTTTTGTTTTTTGCAGCACAGGCAGGTGAAGTGACTTCCTCAGGGTCACACAGTGGTGTCAGTACCAGGATTTGAATTGACAAGCTCCGGGTTTGCTGAAATATTACTGAAGAAAGAAAAAAAACGAAAACGGGCAAATGGGGCTATGCATACAAATGTCCATCCATCCATTATCCAACCCGCTATATCCTAAATACAGGAGCCAATCCCTGCCAACACAGGGCACAAGGCAGGAAACAAACCCCGGGCAATGTGCCAGCCCACTGCAGGGCACACACACCCACACACACCTACACATCACAGACAATTTAGAATCGCCAATGCACCTAACCTGCATGTCTTTGGACAGTGGGAGGAAACCGGAGTACCCGGAGAAAACCTAGACAGACACGGGGAGAACATTCAAACTCCACGCAGGGAAGCAAACCCGGGTCTCCTAACTGGCACCTTTCACTGCGCCACCATACTGCCTGCATACAAACTTAAAAGGTTTAAATAAAACAGAAATATATACCTTTATTTTTACTTCCTTAACTTGTGGAGGGTGTATCCTGTAGCAAAGCCCTAAGTTTTTTCATGAAAGCCCCTTTCAGTCAATAAGCCTTATAAACATGTGTAAAGCTAAACTTGCAGCACCACTATTCAATTACACTTGCCTAACGCCTCTCCTAAGGGGAGATACTGTGGGATCTGGGCATCCGTCAAAGCACCAATCACAGGCCCGATTAGAAAGTGGGAAGCTGTGATTTGTCGTCTCCCTCCCATGTAACAATCACAGCCCGTGTTACAACGCACTATGTATGTATGTGTATATGTATATATGTATATGTGTGTGTGTATGTATGTGTGTATATGTTGTGTATATATATGTTGATATGTGTGTGTGTATATATATATATATATATATATATATATGTGGATGTGTATAAGTATATATATATATATATATATATATATATATATATATATATATATATATATATATATATATGTATATATATGTATATGTAGATATGTGTATATGTAGATATGTATATATATGTATATATGTATATGTATATATATGTCTACATAACCTCTTTAACACACTACTTCTCCGCTGCGAAGCGCGGGTATTTTGCTAGTTTATTTATATAATGCTGTCCAGGGAGAGCATTTGAATGATTTTATGATGTAAATATTGTGACAAGCTGTCTGGCTAAGAAAGGGTTGTCAGGACAGAAGTGACACAGGGCAGAGACAGAGGTGGACCTGGTTGGATGGGCATTTCAGAAGAGGAGCAAACAGTACAAAATGAAGTCAGCAAGCAATTTTGTTCATCAGATATGGACATGAAATTTAATGCTGTTGGGTTTTCATTTCATTTTAATGTTCTTATGCAGAGGTGACAAAATAAGTTAAATACAGCAGCTTCAAACCAGGGCAGGTAAACATCCACAGTTAGTGGTTTAACTTGATGAAGGAGTGCCTTCTAAGACAGTAAAGTGAAAGAGAAGTTTTGAGTGACTGGCACTGTAAAACAGACTGACTTTTTGCCTGCTAGTCAGTACAGAAGATAAGGTTTTAAAACCATTTCCTGACAGAGACCACTTAGGAGCTGGGAGGTCAGCTGGGCAAAGACTCATCTGGTATGTGTTGTGATATCAAATTGTTCATTCAAAGGCAGATATGAGGAAGAGTGATCAGAGATGAAAGAACAAAATGGAGAAGACTAAATTATAGTCAATGGAGCAAACAGGGCTCAACTGTAGTCAATACCTGGGAGAAATCCTTGTGATGGAGAAAAACAACAGTTCTAAAGGCTTTGGAAAATGCAAAACAAAAATGCAGTCAAGGGACAAGCAATTAGTTCTAAACCTAAAAAAGACAAACAAAAACTCAAGCCAGAAAAATGAAAAACCAGAAACAAAATAGAAAAACAAATCAGAATTCAAGCCACCAGTCCAAAATGTTATAATTTTAAGATTTTTCAGTATGCAGAACACATTATTTTTTAGAAATCTTGGATCGATTTGTTATTCTGTTATGTTAATTCTTTAATTTGTTATGTAAATCTTTATATTTATTAGAACATTACCATTCTGTTGATCTTCTCTTATTGCAATCATCACCATTTTATGTTTTTGTGTCATGATGGTCTTGTTGATTTTAACAATGGCGACCCTTTGCTGCTACATAGCAGCCAAAAGGATGGCACTAACATCATGATACCTTGCATATTTAAGATGATGATGTGCTATTTAGAAATTAAAACTATCCATCCATCCATCCATTTTCCAACCCGCAGAATCCGAACACAGGGTCACGGGGGTCTGCTGGAGCCAATCCCAGCCAACACAGGGCACAAGGCAGGAACCAATCCCGGGCAGGGTGCCAACCCACCGCAGGACACACACAAACACACACCAAGCACACACTAGGGCCAATTTAGAATCACCAATCCACCTAACCTGCATGTCTTTGGACTGTGGGAGGAAACCGGAGCGCCCGGAGGAAACCCACGCAGACACAGGGAGAACATGCAAACTCCACACAGGGAGGACCCGGGAAGCGAACCCAGGTCCCCAGATCTCCCAACTGCGAGGCAGCAGCGCTAATCACTGCGCCACCATTAAAACTATGAGTAGTGAAAGTTTTAAGTAAATTAAAAATTGAATCATATATTGCAAAAGGTAGTATCAGCATGTAAAGAATGTAACAGATAGCCTCAGTGGTGTGCAAGTTAAATGTTAAAGGCTAGTGCCCATACCCTTTTCTTTACAATAATCTGGAAGGCCACCAATATTTACAAAACCGAGGTTTTAGAATGAGCCAAGTAAATAAGAGATGAAAAATCCTGTGCAATATACTTCTTAGGTCATAAGATAATGGTGGAAAGGTAATAATGTCCAGAAGGAGATTATTTGTGCTCATTAAGCACAAGAAAGCATTAATAGAAATGATAGAAGAGGTAAATAGAAGACGATGGGGTCAATCCTTTGGCCAGGTGGCTGATATGCCATTTGGGTCAAGATAATGGTGGCCAATAACTGGGCAATTGCATCCATTAGAAACTTATCGATACTTATTAGGCATTAGAAAATACTAGGGAGCTTTGCCCCCTGCTCACTTCGCTTGACAACCACCCACCAGGCCGGCGCTACACACCAGCCACTTTGCATCTGTGTCGCTCACGTATGTGGATTTCACTTTCACCAAACAACAAATCCTTTAATACTCACGGATATGCCTCTTCATTGGGAAGAAACTCTACTTTTTCCTGATGGCAATATGAATTAGATGATGTACAAGTCTCCGACTTAAAGTTTAAATCAATCTCTTTTCGCTGTTCCATTATTTCACCGAGTAATAATTTCCATTTGTTTACGCTAATGTGATCTTTACTATAATTTTTTTCAGACTTTCTAATTTTAGTACTTTCATTATCTCTGACTTGCTCTGCATGTGTATAGCATCAACGTTTTTTAATTTCCTTACGATGTTCTACTTTGTCATCTATTCTTTGCCTTTTATTTCCGGCCCCAGGCGTGGTTACAACTCTTGGCACAAAGTCTCGTCTCGCGGGACATAAAAATATCTCTCTGAAAAAGTCACGTCTCGTCCCAGGCTGAAAAGTCTTGTCACGTCCCAGGATTTTTTTTATTATAATAGAGAGATTGGCGACTAGACAAAAACACAGGAATGAGGAGAAAATATACAGAGTGAGGTAATCCTATGATAAGAAATTGTAATAAAACGAGGTACTGCCGAACTTCCAGCACTCACTTCATTGAACTGAGATGGCTTTTGTGCATCTTTGCAATAAACTCTATTCTGCTTGACCATCCTTAGACTCTGAGTGCTTGATTTGAAGCTAGAGCAAGTTCTTTCTCTTCTCTAAGTTCTGCAGGCAGTTTCTTTGACCTCACATCTTGGTTTTTGCTCAACTGCAGGACCTTCTATAGACAGGGGAGTACCTTTCCTAATCATGTGCAATCAATTGAATTACCCACAAGGTTTAGAAATATCTCAGGGATTATCAGTAAAATGGGATGCAGCTGAGCCAAAGTTCAAGGGTCGTAGCAAAGGGTCTGAATACTTGTGTCAATGGGATATTTCACAATTTTTTTTTCTTTCTAATAAATTTTCAAATATTTCCAAATTCTTGATTTTGCTTTGCCATTCTGGGGTATTGAGCATTGGTTGATGTGGGGAAAATGAATTTAAATGATTTTAGCCCAAGGCTGCAACATTGTAAAATGTGAGAAAAGTGAAGGGGTCCTGCTATCTTATGAATCCACTGTAACTGTGACTTTTGGTGCTGTTTGTTGTGGGTAACATTGGCATGTTGTAGTGTCACATCATAATACCAAGCTAATCATTTAGACATATCTTTATCTTTTAAAACTGCATAAATGGTACAGTTGTCTGATCATTACATTTTATTTTGTTTTCTGGAGAAATCTGCTTATTCTTGATGCATGTGGGCACATTCTGACATCTCTATAGCTCATAAGCTAGTATTTTATCAACAGTTTCAATTATTTGTACTCTAAAGCACTGCTGGAAGAAAAAGAACAGCAAAATGCTGGCACTGGCCACTGGAATCTATTTATCTGTGATGAAAGCAAGAAAAGATAATATATTGTTCACATTGAATACAGCATACTAGCGTCTACAAATAAAAAAGCATAATTGATCAATTAAATGAAATCATCTCTGCTATAGAAAATTGCAAATAGTGGATGCTTTACTTTCATTCAGTTCAAACAACGTCAGGAATAAAAATTGCCTTTTTCCCACTAAAAGTATCCATTTGTTCCCCCTTATACTAATATTAGAATGCATGGAAGTAACCTTCATGACAAATACTGAATGTGACGCATAAATCAGCATCTTGTTTATAAATGAACACTTCTTCTGCATTAAGACGGAGCTAATCTGTTCCTGACAACCCCTTTCTTAAGCAAATTTTAATAACAAAAACATGTAATTACAATTAATTTAAATAGAAAACATTTTATAAATTCTCTGCCTCCAAAAATGACCCTCATTTTTCTTCAAATAACACTGAAATACGTGAAAAATTGCAGAATTAATTTAATAAAAGAACGAGCCATCAAAATGACCTTAATGAAACAGTGTTTAATAAAGCTCTTTATCAAGACTTTTTATCACTTCTAGTTTCTAATCCAAAGCAATGGCTTTTCAGTGTTTCTTGGGCTTTTCCAAATAATTCATGATCTGTTTCAGAGCCGTGGGTTCAATTGCAACGTACCTGAGACAGTACAGTACAAGCTGCAGATCAAGACCTGACTATGCAGAATGGCAATAAGAAGAGGCAATCCTCAGATCGAAGTGCTGTCTCGGTGAACAGCAGAACAAGATCAATACCAAGTTTAACTAATATACAACCGATCTTGTTGCTATTTTGTGTTTCTCCAAGGTTTGCTCAGCTGGTCATCTGATTGCCCATTAACGGCGGCGCTTCTGCACTTAGCATCTCACCATCTCTCAATTAATGAAACACTCCTTTAAATTTAAAGGGACACAGCACAGGAAAAAAAGCCAGTCGTCATGTAAACTTGTTAAAAATAATTGCTCCTCTAACCTAAGGTCACTTCCTTGAAAACTGTCTCATAAAATTAGGGATGCAATTGACTGGATTGTCGTGTGGTTACGACCACCAGTGACTACAATGACTGAGAACTGCAAAGGAGCTGTGTGTTAAAAATTAAGCAGTGCTGCCATCTGGAAGTCGAGTGAGCTAAATGTAATAATGCAGTAGAAATGAGTTTTGGCTTTAAAAAAAGGGAAGTGTCATCTATTAAAAGTAGATGGCAGCATTTAAAAGAACATTCTTCATACAGTTTAAAAGATCTACAGGAAATTTAAATTCATATTTTAAAAAATGTTCCCAATTTGCTGTAACAGCTACATAGTGTAGTGGTTTAAGCTCCTGCAGATGTGCTCATAAATAAATTAAAATCAAAGAAGCACAATTTTTATAATACAAAGGTGACTCGGTAAGTTCTGTGAAGACACAAATATGAAACAAAAAACTTTGAAGTTTGACTGGGAACTGCAAAGAATTAACGTTAGTCATTAACGTGTGTAGCGCTGCTGCCTCGCGGTTAGGAGACCCGGGTTCACTTCCCGGGTCCTCCCTTCGTGGATTTTGCATGTTCTCCCCGTGTCTGCGTGAGTTTCCTTCGGGTGCTCCAGTTTCCTCCCACAGTCCAAAAACATGCAGGTTAGGTGCATTGGCGATTCTAAATTGTCCCTAGTGTGTGTGTGTGAGTGTGTGTGCCCTGTGGTGGGCTGGGATTGGCTCCGGCAGACCCCCGTGACCCAGTAGTTAGGATATTGCGGGTTGGATAATGGATGGATGGATTAACGTGTGTGCAGCTATAATAGAAAATTAAATCCTGTTTTTCTACAAAATGAGAAATTTAAACTAAATAGTGAGAAATACCACTGCAATCGTAATAAGTTATATCTCCAATTATTTCCAGGTGTGGCTACCACTGCTGGATCTAAATGAATTGTAATAAAAGAAAAATGAGCAAACTTCCCTGCAGTGGGTTGGCACCCTGCCCGGTATTGGTTCCTGCCTTGTGCCCTATGTTGGCTGGGATTGGCTTCAGCAGACCCCCGTGACCCTGTGTTTGGATTCAGCGGGTTGGAAAATGGATGGATGGATGTATGAGCAAACTTCCAAGTATGCAATCACACAAAACAACACATTGTACAACCAAAAACCCTAAATAGTTCACAGCTCTCCAAAAATCAACAAGATCAAACTTAAAAGATTCAAATTTACCTAGGTGGCTTGAAATATACGATTTGTAGAAGGCACACATTTTTTATTTGTGAAAATGCTTTCAGTCACTCCAGCATGGGGTTCTTTTCTCTGGATAACAGATGCTGCTACAGCACCCCCTACAGGTCACACACGAGAGTGGGGGGTCTAAATAATGTATAGTTTCTCACTCTTCTCACTTTGACTAGGTACCTTGGTTTCCTCTCAAAGTTCTTAGAGTTAAGTTTTTATTCTAACTTTTTTGGTTGTGAATGGTATATCCTGTGACAGAACTGGTACTGTGCCCAAAGATGTTTTCTGTATTGCATCCAGAGTTGCTAGGATAAGCTCCAGCTCATCAAGATACTGTTCTAATATCTCCTATGACTTTTTATGGAGAACTTCTCTTCCGATATTTTCAGAATTTTAAAAATATATATATTGTGGCGGACAGTCGGGTCCCATGCCTGGCAGGGACGCAGCCATGGACAGCTCAGTACCTCCCTCGGGTCGCTTGGTGGCAGCCTCCCTGGCCAACGGTGATTCCCCAACCTCCCACAGGGCTCCATGGGAGATGGAGTCCTCCACAGCCTGGTTGGGGCCCGGGGTGGCCGCTAGGGGGGCTGTCTGGTTTTACAAGCCTGGCTGGATGAATCTTCGGCCCCACCCGGAAGTGCAATTAGGACCAGGTGGTCAAGCACCTGGAACACTTCCGGGTGGGCTATAAAAAGGGCCAGCCACCACCACTCAGGGAGCCAGGGTTGGGAGGAGGAGGACTACACTTGTGGAGGAGTGGTGGTAAAAAGGTTGTTGCTGTGTTTGCTGTGCTTTATAGTGCTTGTGGACTGTGTATTGCCTGTAGGTCACGGGGAAGATGTGTGCCCACGGGTGAAGAAAAAATAAAGTCTTTGTGCATTTTATATGTGCCTCCGTGTCTGTCTGTGTCGGGTCGGGCGCCCATATAGTGCCTTTGTTACAATATTCAATCTGAAAATATTGTATTGTAAATATAAGTATGCAGATGATACCAAACTACGTGGAAGGGCAGATAATGTAGATGCAGATAAATTGTTACAGAGGCACTTAGTCATCATACAGGCTTGGGCAGATTTGTGGCACATGCAATTCTATTGTCAGTAAATGTAAAGTATTACATGTAGAAAGTAAAAATCTTAGATTTGAATACACAACGGAAGGTCTGAAGCTTGAAAGTACACCTTATGAGAAGGACCTTTGAATCATAGTGGACTCATCCAGGCCATCTACAAAAGCGATCAAGAAAGTTAATAAGATGTTAGGTTATATATATCAAGATGTGTAGCCTACAAGTCAAAGGAGGTTATTCTGAAGTTATATAACACACAAGTGAGACCTCATCTGGAGTATCAGGTTCAGTTTTGATCACCATATTGCAAAAAGACATAGCAGCCCTGGAGAAATTTCAGAGCCGAGCAACTAGGATGACACCAGGACTGAGAAGTATGAGCTGTGAGGAGAGATTGAATGCACTAAAGTGTAAGCAAATGAACATTACTAGAGCTGTTTAAAATTATGAAAGCAATTAGTTCAATACATCCCAGTTGTTTCTTTAAAATATACAATATGTTCTGCAACAAAAACATGGGGACACAGTTGGAAACCTGTTAAGGATAAATTTCACACAAATATTAGAAATTTTTTCATGCATTCCTTAACTCTGAAATAACGTGCTGTGAACGAACTCCTGGATGGATGAGTAAGCCAGCCGGGATGGTTGGTGGTACCTTTCCCAGGTGGAATGCCAATACAATGGATGGGATGAATGCTTGTTGGTGTAATATGTACCCTCACCCCCAGTACACAAGGAGGCAGCATTCCGCTGGTGCTGCTCCAGTATGGATTCCCACAGGGCAGCATGGGAATTGTAGTTGGAGCAGGCAGTCCTGTCGGGAACCAAGGTTTAATAGTGATGTACCAGAAATATTTCTGGGTCCTCTGCCCTTGGGGTCAGAGTCACCACAGAGAGTGACATAAAGCTCACCTGGACTGGAGGCAAAGAAAAGAAAAGAAAAGGAAAAGGGAAAGGAATGATATGCATATTGTTATACTTTAGTAAAGAAGTCTGGAGAAAGAAATAAAACAAAGAATAAAAGGCATATTTGAACCAGAGACTGTTTACAGTGTAGTTGTGTCTGGATTTAGGGGTTATGTGATGCCCTCTAATGGCCACACTTGGTATCAAACATGCCTTCAAATGATTCATGTGCATTGGCACCACTACAACATGAGGCTTCTGAAGAAGTTGAAATAGTGAGAAGAATGCAAATAACACACAAAAATACAAAGAAATTAAATAGTCAAGTACAACATCAATAACATTTATTTATATAGCAGTTTTCATACAAACAATGTACCTCTAAGAGCTGTACTAAAAAAAAGTTAATATAAAACATAAACAAACAAGATTAGGCAATAATATTATACAGTATGTAACAAAGAAATAGGAAAGGTCAGGTGGCCAGAAGAACAAAACAAAAAACTCCATTTAGGCTGAAGAAAAAAACAAAATCTGCAGGGGTTCCAAGGCCAAAAGACTGCCCAGCCCCTAGTGGGCATTCTACCTAACAAAGAAGTTTTAAATCGGTCCTCATGATTTTCAGGCTTCACATGGAAGAATTTGATGATGATGGTCATGTGGACACTTGGGACACCTGCCATTCAACCATAAACACGGGGGCAGCACGGTACCTTGATCAGTTGGGAGAACCGGAAAAAACAGTAGGGAATAGTACAGATAAGTAGGAAATTACTGAACCCAGAAGAAAATGATAATTCAGTGCCCATATAGACTAATCGGTTGTCACACACGTGTGATTGGGAGGCACCTAGAGGGCCTGAATAATAGTAGTGCCACACCAGACCAAGGGGTGGCAAACTGCACTAACTCTCTCTCTCAATCCTCTGCAGACCATCCACTGGAAATCCCGGTAGGTTCTGAGGCCATTAAAGACGCCAATTCCGACCCAGAAGATGCCACTTCCGGGTCTGGCGCCATTGAGGAAGTCACTTCCGGTCCTGATGACATCACTTTTGGTTCTGGTCCCAATAACGTCACTTCCTGTATTGACCTTTAAAGCCACCATGTTCTCACTATCAAATCAGTTCTGTTTTAGGCGCTGTACCATACACAACTCATCAAAATTACCCATTATGCAGCCAGGGATGTTATACAGGTGGCTGCCCCAAACCTTTGATGTTTCCTGTGTCTTATTGTGACACGGGATACAACTCAATTGTAGCTACGAATAAAACATTATGAAATAATATTTTTTGCAGTTTTTTTAAATTGTTCTACTGTATTTGCCTGGTGAATTTCTATTGGTAAAGTATTCCAAATTTTAGGAACATAACAGGAAAAGGCCTCCTGAACACTTCTTTTCAGGTTAACTCTTAGAATTATAAGCAGAACTTAATTTGAAGATCTGAGGTTACGACTTGGAGTGTAAGGTGAGAGGCATTCCAAAATATAGGATGATGTGAGATTATTTAAGGCTTTGTAAACCATTAGAAGTATTTTAAAGTCAATTCTAAGTGACATGGATAACCAATGTAATGACGCTAAAACTAGCGCCGTGCTCAGATTTTATTTTTCTAATTAAGAATCTGTCTGTTGCATTCTGTACTAACTGTAACTGATTAATGTTGTTCTTAGGTTGTCCGGTAAGGAGTGCATTATAGAAATCTAGTCAAATGAAAGCAAAAGCATGAACTCATTTTTCAGCATCTTGTAAAGTTATCAGAGGTCTAACTTTAGCAATATTGCTTAAGTGAAAAAATGCAGTCCTAGTAATCTGGTTAACATGCGATTTCAAATTTAGGTCTGAGTCAATTACCCCTAAATTCTTTACCTCCAACTTGACTTTCAAGCCTAAGGGATCAAGTTTATTTCTAATACCCTCGTTATATCCATTTTTGTCAATAACAAAGATTTCTGTTTTTTCCTTATTTAGTTTGAGAAAGTTACTACTCATCCATTCAGAAAGTAAAAGGAAACACTCCAGAAAGTTCCAAAATGATCAATGTTCAAGACAGTGAACAAGCCCTGAGAACTGCGAGGGCCAAACTATCCCACACCATTAGAGCAGCAAAGTGTGCATACGCCCAGAGAATCCATGGACTTTTCCTACATGACAAAGACGCATGGAGTATGTGGAAAGACATTCAGGCTATCACTAATTACAGGACAACACCACCCACCTGTGACAGTGACGCCTCCCTTCCAAATGTTCTGAGTAACTTCTGTGCACGGTTTGAAGCACAGAACAACGTGGTGATGAGGAAGACCACCTCTCCTCCTAGCGACCAAGCATTAAATCTGACTGTGGCTGATAGTGAGAAATACTATATGAAGAGTCAACCCACAGAAGGCTGCAGGACCTTACAATATTCCTGGCAGAGTACTAAGGGAATGTGCAGACCAGCTGGCAGATGTTTTTACTGACATCTTCAACATCTCCCTGAGCACCGCCATCGTCCCAACCTGCTTCAAAACCACCACCATAGTTCTTGTGCCAAAAAAGTCACAAGTGTCCAACCTCAATGACTACTGTTCCGTTCCACTTACACCCATCATTGTGAAGTGCTTCGAGAAGCTTGTCATGAGGAACATCATAACCCTGCTGCCCCCTCACTGGATCCCCTACAGTTTGCTTACCTCCAGAACCGTTCAACAGATGATGCAATAGCCACAACTCTCCATTTGGCTCTCACTCATCTGGACAATAAGGACACATATGTTTGAATGTTGTTTATCGACTTCAGCTCTGCATTCAACATGATCATTCCTCAGCAGCTGACGGAAAAGCTGAGCCTGCTGGGACTGAAAACCTCCCTCTGTAACTGGATTCTGGACTTCCTGACTGAGAGACCTCAATCAGTCAGGATTGGAAACAACATCTCAAAAACCACAACACTGAGCACTGGACCCCCTCAGGGCTGTGTGCTCAGTCCATTATTGTTCACTCTGCTGACTCATGACTGTGAAGCAACGCACAGCTCTAATCACGTCATAAAATTCGCCGATGACACAACTGTGGTGGGTCTCATCAGCAACAGCAATGAGTCAGTATATAGAGAGGAGGTGCAGCGGTTAACAGACTAGTGTAAAGCCAAAAACCTGTCTCTGAATGTAGACAAAACAAAGGAGATAATTGTTGACTTTAGGAAGACTAAGAGCGACCATCTGCCACTGAACATTGACGGCTCAATTGTGGAGGTCGTCGATAGCACCAAATTCCTGGGTGTCCACCTGGCAGAGAACCTCACCTGGTCACACAACACCAGCTCTTTAGCCAAGAAACCCAGCAGTGACTCTACTTCCTGCGTAGGCTGAGGAAAGCTCATCTTCCACCAGCTACTCTAACAACATTCTACAGAGGAACCACAGAGAGCATCCTGAGCAACTGCATCACTGTCTGGTTTTGAAATTGCATGGTCAGGGATTGCGAAGCCCTACAACAGATAGTGAAGACAGCTGAGAAGATCATTAGTGTGCCTCTTCCATCCATCATGGACATTTACACCACACGCTGCATCACCAGCATTGTGAATGATCCAACACACCCTTTGCTTTCACTGTTTACACTCCTGCCATTGGGAAAAAGGTACCAAAGCATTCGGGCCCTCACCACCAGAATGTGTAACAGTTTCTCCCCCCAAGCAGTCAGACTCCTGAAAACTTATGGACCGGTTTGATATCTGATATATGTGTTCTGTTCTGCAGTGTTGCACATGGTTGCACATGTTTGCACATTTGACTCACATGCTCTTTGTTATATATTATGTGTCTTTATGTTATGTGTCGTTGATTCTTTGTTGTCCTGTGTTTTATGTAGCACCATGTTCCTGGAGGAACGTTGTTTCGTTTCACTGTATGCTGTTTCACTGTATATGGATGAAATGACAATACATACTCTTGGCTTGACTTGACTTGACTGTTGTGAAGAAACGGATACTTCTCCTCAGAAGAGCAAACGACCTTTCCCTTGATGGATACATATTTTATGAGTGGCAGAGGCAGAAATGAAATACAGGATTAAATCTTAGTTGAAGAGTGGGAAAGTCAGTCGGAAACAATCATTAAGGTACCAAGAATTTAAGATCAAGGCAAAGTGCAAAGAGAAGGGCAAGCGATAGCTTCCTTTCATTTTTAAATTTGTTTGGAATTTTGGTTTGATTACTCCTTAAGGACACTTTCCTTTTTACTAATTATGCTGAGCAACGAAAGCAACCATCCTCCCTTCTGATTTTTTGACAGTGACTGGCTTCACAGTCACACATCCAGCCATGAGCCTGACAGGCAGCATAAGAGCAACATTATATCTGACATAATTAGGATAAAGTCCAAAGCCCCAAAAAAATTTCAAAATAAAATAAACAATGAAAACAACCAAACTACAGAAATTGGACATTTGTACTGTTGGAGTAACTTTTTTAAATATAACACAGAACCCATAACTCACACAAAGCAGGGCTTACGATAAGCACATTCAGAATGTTAATTTTGAATTGAAGCTAGAACACAAAGTCAAGGTATATGCACTAAGAGTCAATACCAAGGATACACAAAAGTACCAGGGTCAGAATTGGCCGAGGAAGGAGAAGAAGAGGGGCAGACGTGTCCGGAGGCAGGAGGAGAGGAGGAAAGTAAAGTGAGTGGAACTGAGGGTAGGAACTTTAAATGTTGGTAGTATGACTGGTAAGGGGAGAGAGTTAGCAGATATAATGGAAAGAAGGAAGGTTGATATATTGTGCGTGCAAGAAACTGAATGGAAGGGGAATAAGGCCAGGTGGATCTGAGGTGGATTCAAATTGTTCTATCATGGTGTGGATGGGAGGAGAAATGGGGTAGGAGTTATTCTGAAGGAACAGTACGTCAAAATATTTTGGAGGTGAAAAGAGTGTCAGGCAGAGTAATGATTATGAAGGTGGAAATTGGAGGTGCGATGATGAATGTTGTTAGTGCATATGCACCGCAAGTTGGGTGTGGAATGGGTGAGAAAGAAGATTTTTGGAGTGAGTTGGATGAAGTGATGAACAGTGTACCCAAGGGACAGAAAGTGGTGATTGGAGCGGATTTCAATGGGCATGTTGGTGAAGGGAACAGTGGAAACGAGGACGTGATGGATAAGTATGGTGTCAAGGAGAGGAATGAAGAAGGTCAGAGGATAGTGGATTTTGCCAAAAGGGTGGACATAGCTGTGGTGAATACGTATTTTAAGAAGAGGGAGGAATATAGGGTTACATACAAGAGTGGTGGAAGATGCACACAGGTAGATTACATCCTATGCAGAAGAGTTGATCTGAAGGAGATTGAAGACTGCAAAGTGGTGGCAGGGGAAAGTGTAGTTAAGCAGCATAGGATGGTGGTCTGTAGGATGACGTTGGAGATCAAGAAGAGGAAGAGAGTGAGGACAGAGCCAAGGATCAAATGGTGGAAGTTAAAAAAGGAAGACTGCAAGGTTGAGTTTAGGGAGGAAGTTAGAATGGCACTGGGTGGCAGTGAAGAGTTATCAGACAGCTGGGAAACTACAGAAGATGTAGTAAGGGTGACAGCAAGAAGGGTGCTTGGCGTGACATCTGGAAAGAGGAAGGAGGAAAAGGAAACCTGGTGGTGGAATGAGGAAATACAGGAGAGTATACAGAGGAAGAGGATGGCAAAAAAGAAGTGGGATAGTCAGAGAGATGCAGAAAGTAGACAAGAGTACAAAGAGATAAGGCACAAGGTGAAGAGAGAGGTGGTGAAGGCTAAGGAAAAGGTGTATGATGAGTTGTATGAGAGGTTGGACACCAAGGAGGGAAAAAAGGATCGGTGGGCGAGACAGAGGGACCGAGCTGGGAAAGATGTGCAGCGGGTTAGGGTGATAAAAGATAAAAATGGAAGCGTACTCACAAGTGAGGTGAGTGTGTTGAGCAGATGGAAGGAGTACTTTGAGAGGCTGATGAATGAAGAGAACGAGAGAGAGAAGAGGTTGGATGATGTGGAGATAGTGAATCAGGAAGTGCAATGGATTAGCAAGGAGGAAGTAAGGACAGCTATGAAGAGGATGAAAAATGAAAAGGCCGTTGGTCCAGTTGATATGCCTTTGGAAGAATGGAAGTGTTTAGGAGAGATGGCAGTGGAGTTAACCAGATTGTTTAATGGAATCTTGGAAAGTGAGAGGATGCATGAGAAGTGGAGAAGAAGTGTACTGGTGCCGATATTTAAGAATAAGCGAGATGTGCAGGACTGCAGTAACTACAGCGGAATAAAATTGATGAGCCACAGCATGAAGTTATGGGAAAGAGTAGTGGAAGCTAGGTTAAGAAGTGAGGTGATGATTAGTGAGCAGCAGTATGGTTTCATGCCAGAAAAGAGCACCACAGATGCAATGTTTGCTCTGAGGATGTTGATGGAGAAGTTTAGAGAAGGCCAGAAGGAGTTGCTTGCATCTTTGTGGACCTGGAGAAAGCGTATGACAGGGTGCCTTGAGAGGAGCTGTGGTATTGTATGAGGAAGTTGGGAGTGGCAGAGAAGTACGTAAGAATTGTACAGGATATGTACGAGGGAAGTGTGGCAGTGGTGAGATCTGCGGTAGGAGTGACGGATGCATTCAAGTTGGAGATGGGATTACATCAGGGATCAGCTCTGAGCCCTTTCTTATTTGCAATGGTGATGGACAGATTGACAGACGAGATTAGGTAGGAGTCCCCGTGGACTATGATGTTTGCTGATGACATTGTGATCTGTAATGATAGTAGGGAGCAGGCTGAGGAGACCCTGGAGAGGTGGACATATGGTCTAGAGAGGAGAGGAATGAAGGTCAGTAGGAACAAGACAGAATAAATGTGTGTAAATGAGAGGGAGGTCAGTGGAATGGTGAGGATGCAGGGAGTAGAGCTGGCGAAGGTGGATGAGTTTAAATACTTGGGATCAACAGTACAGAGTAATGGGGATTGTGGAAGAGAGGTGAAGAAGAGAGTGCATGCAGGGTGGAATGGGTAGAGAAGAGTGTCAGGAGTAATTTGTGACAGACGGGTATCATCAAGAGTGAAAGGGAAGGTCTACAGGACGGTAGTGAGACCAGCTATGTTATATGGGTTGGAGATGGTGACACTGACCAGAAAGCAGGAGACAGAGCTGGAGGTAGCAAAGTTAAAGATGCTAAGATTTGCATTGGGTGTAACGAGGATGGACAGGATTAGAAATGAGGACATTAGAGGGTCAGCTCATGTTGGACGGTTGGGAGACAAAGTCAGAGAGGCGAGATTGCGCATTTGTTGTTTTACATGTGCAGAGGAGAGATGCTGG
The DNA here is from genome assembly GCF_900747795.2 of Erpetoichthys calabaricus. Taxonomy (NCBI): domain Eukaryota; kingdom Metazoa; phylum Chordata; class Cladistia; order Polypteriformes; family Polypteridae; genus Erpetoichthys; species Erpetoichthys calabaricus. The sequence goes on from NC_041403.2 coordinate 148,062,397, forward strand.
GTATATTGGGAGAAGGATGCTAAGGATAGAGCTGCCAGAGAAGAGGAAAACAGGAAGGCCTAAGTGAAGGTTTATGGATGTGGTGAGAGAGGACATGCAGGTAATGGGTGTGACAGAGCAAGATGCAGAGGACAGAAAGATATGGAAGAAGATGATCCACTGTGGCAACCCCTAACAGGAGCAGCCGAAAGAAGAAAAAAAAGACCAGGGTCAGAATTACAAAATCTTTTTACTACAGTGCTGTCTTTAACGTTTAGGACAAATACACATTTTCAATTGATTTTCCCCACTTCTCCACAGTTTAAAATTACAAATCAAACAAGTCAGATGTGATTAAAGTGCACATTGCAGACTTTCAGTTAAGTGTATTTACATTCATTTCACTGTACATAGTGACTGTGACAGTGACTGTGACAGTGACAACACTTTTTCTACATGATCCTCCCATTTCAGGACACCATAATGTTGGAGACAATTGGAGTCAAAGGTGTTTGTGATTCCTCAGGTGTGTTTCATTGCTTCTTGAAATACTTTAGGCTTACTTCAACCCTTTAAAGTCTGTAGTTGTCATTGTTTAACATGAGAACAAGAGTTGTGCCAGTAAAGGTCAAAGAAGCCTTTCTATTTGGGTGAAAAACAAGAATAAACCCCATTAGAGACATCAATAAAACCTTAGGATGACCTAAATCAACTGTCTGGAATATCAGAAGAAAGAACGCACTGATGAGCTCAGTAATCACAAAAGGACTGCTAGGCCAAGGAAGACCTCAACTGATGATGACAGAAGAATCCTCACTATGGAAAAGAAAAAGCTCCAAATGCCTGTCCAACAGATCAGAAACAGTCATCAGGAGGTAGACATTGGACGTGTCAGAGAAGAATCCACAGAAGACTTCAAGAACAGAAACACAGAGGCCACACTGCAAGATGCAAACCATTAGTTAGACACCAAAACAAGATGGCCAGATTATAGTTTGCAAAAAAGTATTAAAGGAACCTGCAGAATTCTAGACAAAGGTCTTTGGACAGACAAGACAAAGATGAAACTGAGTGATGGCAAGAGAAAAGTGTGGAGATGAAAAGGAACTGCCCAAGATACAAATCACACCACCACGCCCTCTGGAAAGTGGCATTGTGAGTTTTGAAGTCAGCAAATCAATGGTCAGATTTTTGCTGTAAATTCCCCAGTGGCTGCAACATACACTTGAAGGAACTTTTTTCAACTACGAAATTCAATAATTCAAAATATTGTGAGCTGGTGGGCTGTTCGCACCCCTACAGGTTAAAAATGACGCTGAAAGACTACCTTCACATTGCTCCCTTGTTTGCTGGGCTTACTTTGCTTCTGATTTATTGCGTGGTACTTCGCAGACTTAAAAGTCCGAACAGCACCTGTCAGTTTTGGATTGCATGTTTGCTTTTCTCTCTCTCTCTCTCAGACCTTCCCTGCTCCTGATGCGCACTCCTTCGAAGAGGAAGATACTGTATGTTTGCATTCTTTTAAATTGTGAGACAGAACTGTCATCCCTGTCTTGCCAAGGAGCACGTTTAAACTTTTGAAAAAGAGATATGTTTGTTTGCAGTGTTTGAATAAAGTTCCTGTCTCTACAACCTCCTGTGTTTCTGTGCAAATCGGTGACCCAAGTGTGACAAGATAAATTCAGGCTGTCTTATGGCCATGTCCAGGACCTTCTCAGGGTGTCCACTTCCCACAAAGAAAATGTTACTCATCTCTCTCAGTAGAAGGTTTCTGGTAACAAGCAATAAACAAAAACCGACCTGGTCACCATAATGTCCTGTATATAGTTAATGACTGACTTTGTTTTTGTGTATTTGTTACAACAAAGGTTTGGGGACCGTCCACATATAGTTGAAAAATCCATTGAGGTGCAGCAATGAGATCTTTACAGACTTGGGTCCAGAATAGAACTGACATGATACAAAATGGTTGACACATATATAATAAAATAGCAGGAAGAGATGTAAAGCAGCAATTGGCATTCTGGGACCGGAAATGACATCATCTGGAGGTTGGATCTTGAGAGGTAGAACATCACGAGTGACATTATGAGTTGTTCTTTAGGTCCGGAAGTGATTATTGTGATGATGACTCTTCAGTGCAGGGAATAGGAGAAAAAATTAGAGTACAGTGCCAACTCCCTGGTCTGGTGGGAGCATACAGTTATATCAGCCCGTAAACTGTCCCCCAATTGCACGGGTGTGACACTGTATATATTTAAAATTAAATATACTGTACAGTATATATTTACAATTTCAAGTTGAAAAAAATGGACGCTTTTGTTTTGTTCTGCGATTTTTAAAGTGGCCACTTTCAGAAAAGATCACATCAACAATGGCCCCCAGATAATTTTCAAACCCCTGCTGAAAACACACAAGCACAGGCTGCTTTTCTGTCCTTTATGCCCACCAGGTTGCCGCCATCTAAAATGTTATATTCAGGATTACTTCTTGCTTGTCTAAGTGTTTCAGCATCTTGGCTTTTTATTCTTTCTCGTTATATGTCACTTAATTGCCTTCTGCGATTTGCTTCATATTCTGAGATTTTGCTACTCTTGTTTGCTGTAATAAACACAGGACAGCTTGTCACTATACTGAAGTTGCTGCTACCTAAAATCTTTTGAATTTCTAGAACATATCAGGTTATGAGCTTTAGATTAAGACCAAAATCAAATTCTAGACCCATTAGTTGATGAGTAATCACTTGACAGATGCAATATATTTTACAGTATATGTTTATGTATCCTCTTATATCTGCAATTTTTCATTTTTATCACAGTTATATTGCATTTTATGAAGTACTAGCAAAATACCCGCGCTTCGCAGCGGAGAAGTAGTGTGTTAAAGAGGTTATGTAAACATATATATACATATACATATATACATATATATACATATCTACATATACACATATCTACATATACATATATATACATATATACCTATATATATATATATATATATATATACATATACACATCCACATATATATACATATATATATATATATATATACACATATCAACATATATATACACATACATATACACACATACATACACATATACATATATACATACATACATAGTGCGTTGTAACACGGGCTGTGATTGTTACATGGGAGGGAGACGACAAATCACAGCTTCCCGCTTTCTAATCGGGCCTGTGATTGGTGCTTTGACTGATGCCCAGATCCCACAGTATGTCCCCTTAGGAGAGGCGTTAGGCAAGTGTAATTGAATAGCGGTGCTGCAAGTTTAGCTTTACACCTGTTTTTAAGGCTTATTGACTGAAAGGGGCTTTCATGAAAAAGTTAGGGTTTTGCTACAGGATACACCCTCCACAAGTTAAGGAAGTAAAAATAAAGATATATTTCTGTTTTATTTAAACCTTTTAAGTTTGTATGTGGGCGGCATGGTGGCGCAGTGAAAGGTGCCAGTTAGGAGACCCGGGTTCGCTTCCCTGTGTGGAGTTTGAATGTTCTCCCCGTGTCTGTCTGGGTTTCCTCCGGGTACTCCGGTTTCCTCCCACAGTCCAAAGACATGCAGGTTAGGTGCATTGGCGATTCTAAATTGTCCCTGGTGTGTGGGTGTGTGTGGGTGTGTGCGCCCTGCGGTGGGCTGGCACCTTGCCCGGGGTTTGTTTCCTGCCTTGTGCCCTGTGTTGCAAGGGATTGGCTCCTGTATTTAGGATATAGCGGGTTGGATAATGGATGGATGGACATTTGTATGCATAGCCCCATTTGCCCGTTTTCGTTTTTTTTTTTTTCTTCAGTAATATTTCAGCAAACCCGGAGCTTGTCAGTTCAAATCTTGGTACTGACACCACTCTGTGACCCTGAGGAAGTCACTTCACCTGCTTGTGCTGCAAGAAACAAAAGTAATGTAACAAATTGTACCTCAGATGTTGCAAGTTGCTGGAATAAAGGCATAAGTAAAATAGATAAATATGTATTATACACATAGGAACTATTCATTTATTTTCATTTAAGTCATGTGCAGCAAACCTTTATAAATGAGGGTTTCTCCTTTTTAGATAGTGCAAACTGTTTCTTCTTCATTGAGGTTTTCTTTTGGAGAGCTTTTTTCATTTCATTGAAAATTAAAGCAGCAGCTGCCAAAATATGTAGCTTTCTTATTAATTTTTCAACATTGTGTAAAATAACTTTATAAAGTAACATAAAAGGTTTAAATACTGGTTATCCTTTTACACTAAAATATTACCCTAAGTTCTTGTCTATAAGCCGCGGCTTATCTAAGGAAAAAAGTTGTGAAGATGAAAAAATAGAATATCGGCTTATACATAAATCCGGCTTATACAGTAATCCCTCCTCCATCGCGGGGGTTGCGTTCCAGAGCCACCCGCGAAATAACAAAATCCGCGAAGTAGAAACCATATGTTTATATGGTTATTTTTATATTGTCATGCTTGGGTCACAGATTTGCGCAGAAACACAGGAGGTTGTAGAGAGACAGGAACGTTATTCAAACACTACAAAGAAACATTTGTCTCTTTTTCAAATGTTTAAACTGTGCTCCATGACAAGACAGAGATGACAGTTCTGTCTCACAATTAAAAGAATGCAAACATATCTTCCTCTTCAAAGGAGTGCGTGTCAGGAGCACAGAATGTCACATAGATAGAGAAAACAATCTCTAGCAAACAAATCAATGGTGCTGTTTGGCTTTTAAGTATGCGAAGCACCGCGGCACAAAGCTGTTGAAGGCGGCAGCTCACACCCCCTCCGTCAGGAGCAGGGAGAGAGAGAGAGAGAGAGAGAGAGTTTGTTTTTCAGTCAAAAATCAATACGTGCCCTTCGAGCTTTTAAGTATGCGAAGCACTGTGCAGCATGTCATTTCAGGAATCAGCTTTACAAAAGATAGCAATGTGAAGATAATCTTTCAGCATTTTTAGACGAGCGTCCGTATCGTCTAGGTGTGCGAACAGCCCCCCTGCTCAATCCCCATAGTCAGGATCACAGATAGTCAGTGCAAGAGAGAGAGAAAAGTAAGCAATCTAGCTTCTCAGCCATCTGCCAATAGCGTCCCTTGTATGAAATCAACTGGGCAAACCAACTGAGGAAGCATGTACCAGAAATTAAAAGACCCATTGCCCGCAGAAATCCGCAAACCAGCAAAAAATCTGCGATATATATTTAAATATGCTTACATATAAAATCACAATTTAAATGACCGCTACGCGCGCGTGTTGACTCGGCGACGCCCAGAGCAGAAAGAAAGCGCTCCGGCCGCTCCAACCGCGCCATGCGGGGAGTGAGAGAGACGCCAATATCTCACACTCTCTCCCCCCTTAAAGAAATTAAATGGGTGCGAGTGAGACCACTGACCTCCCTCCCTTCTATTAGTTATAGGTTATAGTACGTTCGGCTTATCCATGAGTCCGGCTTATCTATGATAAGATTTTATTTTAAAAATTCGTATGATTTTTGGTCTCCGGCTTATACACGAGTCCGGCTTATAGACAAGAACCTAGGGTACTAAAGAGATACAAAAAAAGTAAAATGCATATGTTGTTTTTCTTTAAGGAGATTAAATATTACTGAAGAAAGAAAAAAAAAACTAAAACAGCCAAATTCGGCTATGCATACGAACTTAAAAGGTTTAAATAAAACAGAAATACAGTCATCCCTCACCTATCGTGGGGGTGACATTCCAGAGCCCCCCGCGATAAGTGAAAATCCGTGAAGTACCGACCTATATTTATTTTATTATTTATATATATTTTAAGGCTTTATAAACCCTTCCCACACTCTTATAAACCTTTCTGTCTCTCTTTGTAACCTTTCCCACACTCTTATAAACACTTCCTATGCTCTTAAACACTTTCTACACTCTTAACACCGCAGAGCAACACTACACGCAACGATCAGACGTTGATGTGTCTGCCACTCGCTTTGTGAAGAGGGGGGCAGGTGAACGCACATTAAGCAGAGGTGGACTTTGTGCTGCTTCTGCCAAAATGCCTGCTTGTCGCTTTGCGCGTTCTGGAGGAGGAGGAGGAGTGTGTATGTGTGGGTGTGTGAGGGCTGAACGCACGTTCGCTGAAATCCCCCTCTCCGAGGCGCGGTACGCTCCTGCCACTTCGCTTTGTGAAGGGTTAGGGTGGGTGGAGCGGGCTTCCTGAATGCACGCTAAAGAGAAGTGGACTTTGTGCTGCTTGTCGCTCTGCGTGTCAATAAGCCTGTACAGCAGCTGTTTTCCTGTCTCACTGCCTTGTCTTGCATGAACTTAAAATGTTTTATAATAGAGAGATGTTACTTATATCCTTAGTCCGACATCCACATATCATATGTGTTAACAAAGTGTGTTTTATAAGTTTACATGTGTTTAAAGCGTGTGGGATGGGTATTTTAAGGCTGAAACTATAAAAATGTTTATTTATATGGTCTTTCTATATCGCGGATTTTGACCTATCACTGATGGGTCTAGAACTAACTTCCGCGATAGGCGTTTCACGTGATTACGTAGGAGGCGTGATGACGTGATACGCGACTCCACCCCCGTCCATTACAGTATATGGACAAAAAATAGGTTCCAGTTATGACCGTTACGCTTTGAATTTCAAAATGAAACCTGCCTAACTTTTGTAAGTAAGCTGTAAGGAATGAGCCTGCCAAATTTCAGCCTTCCACCTACACGGGAAGTTGGAGAATTAGTGATGAGTCAGTCAGTCAGTCAGTCAGTCAGTGAGTCAGTCAGTGAGGGCTTTGCCTTTTATTAGTATAGATTCTTTTATATCAGTAATTGCTATTCAACAGGACTGCATCATTCTATAAACTCTTCCACATCTACGGTGAGGATTAGGAAACCAGCATTTGGGGTTCACTTGCACACTCTCACCATGTTCACATGCATTTCTCTCCTAACCTTTATCACCAACAACCCAATAACATGTAGATTATGACATGTAAACTTTAACATGGTATTGCTGGTGTGGAAATGAGTGGAACCTCTCGTGGAATAGTGGCCTGTTGAGATTTGGGTCCCCAAATGATGCCAGAACAGGTTAGCGTTTAGTTTAAATTAGGGAATCCATTCCCGGGAATTCGGGAATCCCGCATTTCATTCCCGGGAATCCCGGGCTCTCGGGGATGACACAGTGCACGGGCATCTCACATGTGAACGGTTTTAGAACAACCGACACTTATTTTTAATAAAATTACTGCAATATGTTGACACAGATAAAAGACTAACCTTATCTACAAGCAGTTCATGCTGTCATATAAGTACATGTATCTAGTTAGTTGCAGTAATAAGAGCATAGAAAGCACAACGTGTCGAGCGTGTGGTTGTCCAGGCTAGAGCGCACCTTCATGCAGAGTACGCCAGCCGCTAAGAAAGCATGCTCTGCCTTCACTGAAATAGGCGGCACAGTCATCAGATACTGATACACTTGTTCTAAACAACACCCGCGCTTGCCATTGCCCTGAAACACCGCCATTTCAGCTTTTACTGATGCATCCAGTTTCTTGTCATCTTACTGTGATGGAAAGTTTCTTGGCACAGATAATGCGGAAGCAACAGACTGATGCATTGCAATTTCATGTTGCTGTTCAAGGCTGTTGTCTGATGAAGTGCAAGCTGCAGCAATAGCGCCACCTTAATTAATGCTGGTCTGTTGTTGACTGAATTAATCGGCAACACACTACACCGTGGGCCAAAAAGCCGTGCCACTTATTATTTTCAACTATTACTCTGTTATTTCTTGATTGATTTTTCCACTTTTACACCCTATATATGTGAGCTTGACCGCTCCCGTTTTCCCAGGAATTATAGCAGTTTAATTCCCAGGAATGCGGGAATGAAAAATGTACCCTCCACAATGCTAGAAAAAATACTGCTCAATTTCGAGGAAACAAACACTATTTCCGCAATATATAAAATCTTATTAGATTCCCTACCTTTCAAAGATCCAAGAGGACATTGGGAAGAAGATCTCTTAATCAATATATCAGAAAAGGAGTGGAAAGTAGCAAAGCAGAGAATTCACTCGAGTTCTATATGCGCAAAGCATAGAATTATTCAACTAAAAATTATATATCGAGCCCATCTGTCTTGCTTAAAACTGTCCAAAATGTTTCCAGGGCAGGATCCAACCTGCGAGCGCTGCAACCAAGCTCCTGCCTCACTGGGTCACATGTTTTGAGCCTGCACCAAACTAACATCATTTTGGACAAAAATTTTTAAGTGCCTCTCAGACAGCCTTGGTATCACAATCCCTCCTAACCCATTAACAGCTGTGTTCGGTGTTCTTCCAGATGGACTTGAATAGGAGAAGGACAAGCAAACTGTGATTGCATTCACTACACTTTTGGCACAGAGACTTATTTTGTTAAATTGGAAGAATCCTAATTCTCCTCTTATAAGTCAGTGGGAAACCGATGTTTTATATTATTTGAAATTGGAAAAAATCAAATTTTCAGTTAGAGGATCTGTACAACATTTTTTCAAAACATGGCAGGATTTAATCCATATTATTTTAGAATAAGAGAAATAACTATTATTGCATTTAACTCCCTTCTCTATCTCTTATTTACATAGATATTTACTTCTCCCTTTCTTTTGTTTAATGTTGCCTTATTAAAAAGCCTAAAGCAATTTTCCTTTAGCTAAGCTCTCCTTCTCAGGGGTGGGGTTTGATTAGTCTTCATATTTGTTGGGTTATAAATTGATCTGTTTGTATGGAATGATTACAATGAAAATTAATAAAATAAAAATATTAAGAAAAATGTCCGGGAATCCCGGGCTCCCAGTAATGGATTCCCTAGTTTAAATAGGTTTGAGAAATTGATATTACCTACGTCTGATGAAAATATCATGCATCCATCATCTCGTGGTTCTGCTTCTTTCAATTTGTCATGAATTCATATCAGAATCTCAGGATTAGTTATTATTTTACTGATAATGGTCTTGGTTCTATGTTTATTTTTGAATTATGTTATTTTTGTTTATTTTGATTTTTATTTCTTGAAGTCACCATTTTTCTCACAGGTGCAGTTATTTTCTGCTTTACTTTCATGGCAGTGTCCATATCATTGTTAGCAACATTGTCCCTCACATTACTGTCTAGTATCATAACATATGATGTCACCACACTGTAATAATAGAACACTGATTTTTAGAGAGTTTAGTTAGGGAAAGGATTACCGTTAGGAGAAGAACCTTTGGCTTTGGGTTTAGGCTTTTGCTTAGAATAGAGGGCTTCATTTAAATGGAAACCTGACTTGTGACTAAATTTAAGTATGTGTTGTGAGGGGGCTTGGGTGTAGTCACACTTAATTCATGTGGTCGGGGTGGGCAATAACATAAGTAAATTCTTGAAAAGTAAGTAAACTATCATCTATATTCGAATCAATACTATATCACTGTAAAAGAGCTTTCACCGTGTGCAAGCCTGTAACACAGTAGTGTCTTTTCTTTTTTTAAAATTGAGTTTTCAAATGAATTATTAAAGACACTTTGGTGCATACACAGCAGCTTGTAAAGGCAGACACACAATACTGAATACTGGTTTCAGTATTGTTTTCTTTTTTACTTCTATGCAAATTCTGCTCTTTCAAGATTCCACTTTGCACCTTTAGACAATGGTTGAAGTGAAAAGAAGAGGCAGTACTCCCAGTGTTTTGTCTTTTTCAGCTAAAGATCCCCCTCCTATATACTATATATATAAATATATATATATATATATATATATATATATATATATATCCATCCATCCATTTTCCAACCCGCTGAATCCAAACAGAGGGTCACGGGGGTCTGCCGGAGCCAATCCCAGCCAACACAGGGCACAAGGCAGGAAACAATCCCGGGCAGGGTGCCAACCCACCGCAGGACACACACAAACACACCCACACACCAAGCACACACTAGGGCCAATGTAGAATCGCCAATCCACCTAACCAGCATGTCTTTGGACTGTGGGAGAAAACCGGAGCGCCCGGAGGAAACCCACGCAGACACGGGGAGAACATGCAAATTCCACACAGGGAGGACCCGGGAAGCGAACCCAGGTCCCCAGGTCTCCCAACTGCGAGGCAGCAGCGCTACCCACTGCGCCACCGTGCCGCCCCTTATATATATATATATATATATATATATATATATATATATATATATATATATATATATATATATATATATATATATATATATATATATATATATATGTATATATATATATATATAGTATATATATATGTATATATATATATATATATATATATATATATATATATATATATATATATATATATGTATATATATATATATATAGTATATATATATGTATATATATATATATATATATATATATATATATATATATATATATATATATATATATATATATATATATATACGGTATATATATATATATATATATATATAAATATGAGGTGAGACAAAAAAATAACTGGATTGGTAAAAAATATATATATTTATTGATGAATTACAGCATTCTAAACATTGTCACCTTCTATATACATCCCCTCCTGATCTATACACCACTCCTTATTTATCTTCCATTGATTGCAACAGTGCTCGAAGTCTTCTTTCTTGAGGCTCTTCAACAGTCTTGCCGTTTTTGTCTTCACTTCATCCATTGAAGAAAAATGTGTTCTCTTCAGGTCAGTTTTTATTTTCGGTAACAAGTAAAAATCACAGAGAGCTCAATCAGGCAAATAGGGAGGATAATCGAGGACAGGAATGTTCTTGTCAGTCAAAAACTGCTTTACGGAAAAAGAGAAAATTTGGGGAACACGGGGAAGACATGTCCCACAGGTGAAGTAAAATAAATCTTGTTTAGTTTTAACATACCTCCATTGTCAGTCTGTGTCGGGTTGGTGCAGGTGAAGTGCTTATTCTCACAATATATATATACATATATATATATATATATATATATATATATATATATATATATATATATATATATATATATACACACACACACACATATATATATATCCATCCATCCATTTTCCAACCCGCTGAATCCGAACACAGGGTCACGGGGGTCTGCTGGAGCCAATCCCAGCCAACACAGGGCACAAGGCAGGGAACCAATCCCGGGCAGGGTGCCAACCTACCGCAGGACACACACAAACACACCCACACACCAAGCACACACTAGGGCCAATTTAGAATCACCAATCCACCTAACCTGCATGTCTTTGGACTGTGAGAGGAAACCGGAGCGCCCGGAGGAAACCCATGCAGACACGGGGAGAACATGCAAACTCCACGCACGGTGGACCCGGGAAGTGAACCCGGGTCTCCTAACTGCGAGGCAGCAGCGCTACCACTGCACCACCGTGCCGTCCATATATATATATATATTCATTGCATTCGTAGTCTGAGTCCCGACCTGAATTGTGTGGGTGGTTACCTACCAGGTAACGCTTATGGTTGGTCTGCCATTTGGTAAACATTTGCCACGGTGCCCTCTTCAGTTGCGAGAAGCAGATCATGGAATGTTGCATAGTTTACTGTCAAATAATGCAAAGAGTATGAAACACGTGTCATGTACTCTTTCATGCTTCCACCAGTGGACTCACTTTCATAATAAATTACTGTTAAAACAAGAGGGATGCAGCCTGAGGATGCATCCTTGACAGGGGTCCGTGTTTGTTATGGATTCTATTATTAATTTTGTATTCAATATTCAATTATCTGATACTCATTTGGGTTTTCTGAGATAAAAAATTAATTTCTGGAATTTATTTTTGGATACTCCAAATAGATAAGGAATGTCACACATGCATGTCGGAGGACAGCCTCACAGGCTCAGTCGAGGTATATAATAATCTGTCGAGGCGAGAGGGGGCGCTGCTTCTTCTCTTGTCTTCTGTTTCTTTCCCCACAGTAACAAGAAGCTTCCTAGTGAAGACATTTAGCCCCTCCCCTTTCTGGTCCCACCTCCATAATACCCCAGGAGCCACAGAAGGAGGCATCACTTTTTTAAAAATGGAAAAGCCAATGACCACAGGATGAAAATGAAGAAAATGTTACCCTGAAATAGGTAGACTGCCAAATGTATTTCACCACATTTTGAGGTTTTAACAAGGTCTTTCAGATGGAAGGATACATTTCTCATGAAAAGTATTCACTCCCTTGAATGTTTTTACATTTTACTGTTAAACAACAACTTTGAATCATGTAATTATTTTTTGTGGCATCGATCAACAGAAAATCTCCTCAAAGTGATATACATGAATTGCAAGAATAAAACAAGCTAATTGATCACATAAGTATTCACCCCCTTCAAGTCAGTATTTAGTAGATGTGCCCTTGTCAGCCCTGACAGCCTTGAGTCTGTGTTGCACTGGTCTCTTAGCTTTGCACATCTGGACATTTATTAGTTATTTATCAAGCATTTCAGAGTAGGAAAAGGTCCTAGCTGGTTCAAAAATCTCTGAGTGATGCAAATTTGGTCCTAAATAATAGTATTTGTGTTAATTTTCCTAATTTAGGAAACTACTAATAAATTTAACAGGATTTAGGAGAGCTCATAAACTGTCCTAACTCACCAGGAGCTGCCAGAAGATGCAGTTCAGGCATTCACTGGCATACATATTCCAGGAAAAGTGGAATGTTTCAGAAATGCTTGACAACAATGAACTCATAAAAAGATATTAATACAGGCAGAGATGGAATGATAGTTGTAACAAATCTTGTACAGTACGTCAAATGATCGCTGCATCTACCTGATGAAACCATGAGCTGTCAGCCAAAATTAAACTGTTGGTAACGTTATGTATTTTGACCATGGGGAAAATGCACCTGTGCACTACCAATGACTTAGGTATGTCACAACGAATCATTAATTAAATGTTGCACCAAACTTTGAACGCCCTTACAATGTGGGAGGTAATACACAGATTTATTTCCCTGCCACTCCACATAAAATAATGTTAAAGAAAGCTGCATCTATGCAATTCACTGGTTTTCAAGGTGTTGTTGGTGTGACAGACGGCATATACATAAAGATCATTGACCAAGTGTGGATGAGCATGCTTTTGTGAATCTCAAGTGATATCAAAGTATCAACACACACAAACTACATTGTGGTAGCCAGCATAAAGATAGGCAAGGTTGCATAGGTGACTGACAGTGAAATGTAACAGAGGTACACTGAACTCCTGTAACATTTATGTTACACTTTATAAGCCCAGGAAGGTTTAAGAAGGCAGGCAGCAACTCCTGAGGCATTGGATAATTTTTGCTTTGCACCCTCCACCACCATAACATCTAAGGAGGAGAAGTGAAACCTTTAGATTTGTCAAAAATTTTGATCTCTGTTTTTCGACGGATCTCGATGTTTTACAATCCTGATACCGAAAACATCAATATCACAATGATGGGTGTGTGTCTGTCTGTGTGTCATAGTTTCTAGAGGATGGTCTAGAGCTAAAATGACTGAACAGAAAAATACCAAACTCAAAAGTTAAGCCTGTTATGAGATGATGATGTGCTGATTTATTTTTGAGCCAAATGGTGCAAGAGAAAGGGGCACTCTAGAGCAACGTTTCTCAACCTTTAAGTATTTGCAACTCGAGTTTTGATAACAGTTTTAATCACGTCCCCCCTAACGTTTTTTTGAAAGGAGCCCACTAATACCAATTTGTTCTTCTTTAATTAATGATATATCATAGATACATATTTTATTATATCTACTTAACTTTTATCGACATTTATCTAACTCTATATTTATTTTTCTAGTATCAAAATGTAGTTTAAGTTAATTTCTTTTGGTTTCAATAGATGTATTTTTCATATTTTCGATTCTTGTTTTCTTTTTTCACACCTTCGCACCCCTCTTTTTGTTACTTCGCACCCCCCTAGGGGGGCCCGCCCCACAGTTTGAGAACCACTGCTCTAGAGGAACCCTCAAATACCATAATTCTGCACTTATTTATGAATTCTTCTCGTCAACTACTTTCGTATTAACCTATTTTATGATCAGAAAGATCAGCATCAGAGTGGTAAATAATTACTGAAATGTTATAGAATAGATCAGGTAACTTGGTTCCTAGGG